>NC_057692.1:8292286-8302286 GCF_014466175.1 Vespula pensylvanica
CGTATCACGTTAAAACATTGACAACTATTTAATAATACGTACAACGTTTCCTGTTAATAACGGAGTGTGAAACATCAATCAGTAATTCTTTCGATCGAGAGGAAATAATATAGAAAATTTACGCAGAGTAAAATGCGTGATTCATTAAATTTCGTAAAAAAATAAATAAATAAATAAATAAATAAATTTTTAAAAAGTCTAGAAGAAATATAAACATTTAGTAAAAAAGAATTACAAACATTCCAAGATAGATACCTAAGTATGAGCTAATGCATTATTATATTTTAAGACGACTGAAGATGAATTCGAAATTCTTTTTCTTTTTCATGGTGTAATTAAAGGTGATATAAAAATATAATCCCTTTAATAAAATAATTACAAGAACGTTTTAATAGATATCGCACTTATTATATTTTAACAAGACTAAAAATGTAATTTTGAAATTTTTTCCCCTATGGCGTATATTAAAAATGTGTCGGAATTAAAAACTATACAAGTGATATATAACAATTATATCGTATTACAATCAAAGTACTTTCTTCGATAATCGATTAAAAAAAAAAAAATAAAATCTAAACTTCTTTTATCTTCTTTTTTTTCCCCGTTAAAATCGCAACAATAAAATGAAAGAAACAAATTCGTGATAAGAGAAGAAAAAAAAAAAAAAAAAAAAGATCACAAGTTTTCACTTGGATCTGCGAGCTACAAACTCGTTAATACTTATATGTAATTACCATCTTTCTTACTCCATTATTTTGACTCAACCTCTACTCACTTCCCTCTTTCTTTTCTCCTTGTCGTCGAATTAATCCGAATCGCCATTTCGTTTTTCTTCAACGTTTTTCATACGCGTTTCGAATTGCACGATTGAATTCTTGCGAAATTCTACCTTGTTCGTGTAAAGGAAGAAAAAGAAAGAAAGAAAAAAAAACTATGTACGTACTAATGTCGGGTCTTTCATTTAATAATAATAATAATAAGAAGAAGAAGAAGAAGAAAAATAATAATAAGAAAAGAAGAAAAATAATAAGAAAATAAAAAATAATAATAATAATAATAAGATAACCTTCGTATAGAGAAATCGACGATATAAATCGACGTAAGAAAATCCACCAATCATATTCGACTATTATTATTATTATTTCCCCCCACTACATTTTCGTCAAAGTCGAAATACATGGAGTCTTCTGTGATGATGCTTACGTAGTACGGCTTTAAGTATTACGTCTTACGTCTAACAACGATTAGTGTGTTAAGACCTTAATTCTTTAGGTTAAATATACCGAATAAAATTAAGTGCATTAGGTATGATGCAGTGCTCTGAGTCAGGGATGAGAGAGAGCATTAGAACATAGAAATTCTTCATTATTATAAACTATCTCTTATTATAAACAAATTAACAGTGTTAAATAATTAATCGATTATGTTAAAAATAATTGATTAAAATATGACCGTTAAATAGTGGATAATAATAGTTAATAAATAAATTACATTCGCAAGAGATATATATTTAAGTATGTATGTATGTTTATAATGTACATATGTACATAGGAATAGAATCGGGGTAATATTACATAGAATATTTTTATGTAAAAATAAAAATTGTATTATTATAAAATATCTTTTAAAAATGTTGGTTAATTATTCGATTATGTAAAAAATAATTGATTAAAATATGATTGCTAAATAGTGAATAATAATAGTTAATAAATAAATTATATTGGTAAAAGATATAAGTAAATATATATGGACGTAGAAAAATACGAAGAACGTGACTGATTCTTGTGGCTGCTTGCCAACAGCTGACTTGATATATATATATATATATATATATATATATATATATATATATATATATATTTATGTACATACCAACTATTTATTTTACAAGATATTGATTTAAAAAAAATATTCATCAAATAAATAAAAAACGACTTTAATCGTGCAATAAAATGATTTATTTGAATGGAGGTATATTTTTTAAACATAAAAGATACTTAAGTAATTGAGTATAATGATAATAAACATTTTTAAACTTTATTGATTTAGTTTGCAAAAGTCAAATATATTTATTCTTTCTTCGTATTTTTTCTTTTTTCTTTTCTTTTTATTTCTTTTATTTATTTATAGGATAAACGGATCAAAGTTTGTTTTTGTAAGGATTTTAAACGTTTCAACAGCTTCTTTTACATCTTATTTTCTTCTTTCTTACTGCCGTATCTTAATATCTTTGAATGTATCTTTTTAAAAAGAATTATTTTATAGTAACTACTATTAATGATATAAAGGAACTTAATATTATTAATTATAATATTAGTGTATATACATATATTTAAATATATTCTTGTATTAAGAAAAATTATTATATTTTATAAAAAAAAAATTATATATACGTCTTTTTTTATAAAAATATATCCATATACCTATATATAAAATACAAAACGAATTAAATTTTATTCGCATCGTCTAAATCGACAAATCACAAATTAATACTGTTGTATCGTATTTCGTAAAATTAATTTGTGATTTATCGAATTTAAACAAAAATAAAATTAATTTCAAAACTTTATTAAATTCTTCCATTCTTATTAAATCCTTTCCATGTATTAAATAACAAAAATAAACAAAAAATTATAGTTAAATATTTTCAAATAAATTTAACAAAATATTTCATTCCTCGTACATTCGTATATCATTTATAACAATAATAGTTCGATCGAGAGTATGATAATAGAACAGATAACGTATAACAACATTAGAGTAACAAATTCAACTTTCAAGGTTTCGGATGATTTATGTATTTATGACTCGATCAAGATTCTCTTTTCGTTTCACACGACAGCTTCTGGAACTTATCGCGGTGTATGTTCGCTTATATATCGAACGAGCACCTCGTTAAATGTAACCAGTCAGATATCGAGTTCCTGTTCTCTCTTTCTTTCTCTCTTTCTATCTTCTTTACTCTCCTATATCTCGAAAAGAAGAAAAAGGAGAAAAAGAAAAAAAGAAGAAGAAGGAAGAAGATGTTTCTTCTCCATTCTCTCGTTTCTATCCTTCCCTCACACTATCCTCTTGTTCATTCCATTTGATAACAAATATGTCTGCCGTTCTTCATGGTTTTCTCAATGACGAATGACTAATATGCACCTTCTTTCATTGAATATTCTCTATTGACTCTCCCCTTTTTTATTTCTTTTGTATTTCTTTTTTATTTTTATTTTTATTTTTACTTTTTTTTTTTTGATCGAAGGTTTTGTTTATTTAATAGCTTGTTTATTTTACGAGTGATCGATTATTTATTTACAACAAAATGATCGTACTCCTTCACAATCTTCCGTTTCCGTCTTTCTCCGTTTTTATATATTTCTTTAAATAATATATATGATGTAAACTATCGATAAGTCGGATAATTACTTAACAAATCTATCATGGAATATAAATATACTGCAATAGTACAAATACAAAATAATAAAGTCATTAAAATTATGAAATCACGGTCATTATTGAGTTACGCGTTTTTTTTTTTCTATTCCTTTTTTTTTCTTTTTTGTTAGGTCTTTTGTTCTTTTTTTTTTTATGTGATTTGTGAAGTAGTTTCTAACCTGTTTTCTCTTCGATATATGTAACTCGATTTCTAAAGCAAATTGTAGAGCGCCTATTCGATTTTCACTTTTAATTCAAGGGAACAGAGTAGAAGTGACGATCTATATGTTTTCTGTTTTAACTGTATTCTGAAAATGTAATTTTTTTTTTAAATTTTCTTTCCCAAAATTAGATTTTTAACGCTAAAAGTGTGAAAAAGTTGAAATATTTTATGTATAATATATCGATGGCGTCAATATATTTTATTTTATTTTGTTATTATTTTATTTATTCATTTATTTTTTTTTTTTTTAATAAATGATAGAAAATTATAAGAGAAAGAAAGATCGTAAGAATGATTCTATGGAAAATAATATTATAATTAAAAAATATATAATTATAATTATAAAAAATATTAGTATATTATATATATTATAAAAATCACACACATATATATATATATATATATATTTGTTGTTCATATTATTGAGAGTGTAATCAATAAATAAGAAATTAATTAATAAACAAATAATATATGTACACAATGAAAATTTATTTTCCCATCATTGAATAAAAATAATTAGCAAAGAAAAAAGAAATGAAAGAGATATTTAAAATCTTGTCGAAACCATACAATACCTACCATTCGCGCAACTTTGACCACGTCGTCGGTAGACTTTTTTTCTTCTTTCTTTTTTCAAGAGAAAGCAATATCCGGGAGGAACTCTTCTCTTACAAGAAAAAACGAAGAAAAAAAGAAAACAAAAGAAAAAATAATTAAAAAACATAAAAACTAAATTAAAAACCAAAACCAAAACCAAAACCAAAATTAAAAAAAAAAAAAGAAAAAGAAAATTAAAAAGAAAGCAATCAAAGAATTCTCCGAAGCGAAGTATTGGCAAAAGTCTATATATATATATATATAGCCACACACACATATATATATATACCATACACACGTATATACATATATATATATCTACATGTATATGTATAAATGTATGTAGAAAAGAGAGAATAAAAGTATATACTACCTACACGGCCTCCACCTACAGGAAGCGGCATATTCCGTCCTCGACATCCGGTCGCACTTTTTATAGACAGGTGGCTATTCTCTTTCTCTCCTTCGTTCCATCGCACACATATACATGCATACACACATCACACATCACACATCACACATAACACAACACAACACACAGACACATATGCATACACGTATGTATGCACGTACGTACGCATTCATACCTATGTATACATATAAACGTGTATCTGTTAATACGTATATGTAGATACACAGTTCCATAGAAAGAAAAACACACGTAGATTCGTATACGTGGAAGAACGAGGATAGTCAAGAAGATATCCGCGACTTAATGTGCTGCTCACGTTTCGTACCACCGATTCTTATCTCCCGTTGAAAATATTGCCCGTGTAAACGTCGCCCAAAGGAAACACCCACGCTTATTACTCTACGCCCGATGGATTCTTTTCCCATTTCTTTGTTTTCTTTTTTCTCCTTCTTTTTTTCTTTTCTTTTCTATTCTTTTTATCTTCCTTTTTCTGTTTCTCTTAAAGCTCTCTCTCTCTCTCTCTCTTTTTTTTTTTTCAATCTCGATCGAACAAAGAAACGTGAATGAATCGTGAACGAAAAAAAAAAAATGAGGAAAAAGTAGACTCATATGAAGTGATTTTAAAGGACAGAAATTGTTTTTTGCGTTTGTTTAGAAATCATCTTTCTTTTTGTCCAGGTTTTATTAATTTATTCGATATTATTGTAAATGTGTAATTAATTCGTGAAATCAAAGTAAAATCGGTCTGTTCTTTTTTTTATTTATATATTTAGTCGTTTGTTTGTTATTGTATTATTCGTAAGTACCAACTGAATCGTGAAAGAAAAATTAATGATACCAACAATAATATATGTAATAATTTGACAAAATCAGAATGTACGTGTGTGTGCGTAATCTATCGGAAAAAAAGAAAAAAAAAAAAAACATTATCGATAAAAAATTGCAATAGAAAAGGTATTGTAAATTCGAATTAAAATTAATAATTGATTCTGTAATTGTTTGATTTTCAATAAATAATTATTCAATTCCTATAGAATGATTGGATAATCAATTAAAAGTTTTATAGAAAAAAGAAAAAAAAAAATTAATAGAATTAAAGAAATAATAATCTTTCTTTCTTTCTCTTTCCCTCTCGAGAAAGAAAGTAATTCGATTCTCTTTCGTAGAAAATTAAAGCACTCGTTTGCACATCGCTCGATTTCCTTAATTATGCAGGTACGTGCAAATCCCATCAAATCATGATCCAAGCAAACACAGATAGCACGGAACGAGGAAACGCGATGCCTCCTTTAGAAATGAAAACCGCTTGTCTCGGATTCGTCGATTCGTCGACAACACGATGTTACAATGTAATTCATGACAAAATGTAATTGCGTTAACACCGGCTTCATTATGTTTCTCTGCTATTGTTATTAACATCTGACGAAATTAATTTCTGTTTTCTTTTTCTTTTCTGTCAGCAGAAATTTTTGCTAACGACGTTGCATCGTTTTATGTTAAATTTATGAAAGAAAATAATATCCAAGAGAATTTTCTCAATCATAAAAATGATACCTAATACGAAGAATATAACTTATATTTTGATAAATATGTTCAATAATGTGACAATAAAAAAGAAAGAAAACAATAAAAAGAAAAGTTAAAAAAAATAAAATGATAGAATTGACAAATTTTTTGTTCGACCTTTATCAACTTATTTTTTTCTAATCTTTCCTTTTACTAATCTTTTATATGAATTATGTTTTATAACGAATATATAAATAATTAATTAAATAAATAACATTATTATTATTATTATTATTATTATTATTATTATTATTATAACAATATCAATAACAGCAATAACAACAACAACAACAACAACTACAACAATAATAATAATAATAAAAATAATAAGAAAAAGAAAACAAAAGAAAAATAAACAGATTCGAAAAATACATTAAATTAATTACAAAGTACGTAGTAACAATAGGAAAATAATTACAATAGCGAAAATATATTGCATAAAAACGAAAATATATTGTCCGACACTTCGTTTATCCCTCTCCGTTCCTTCCGTCTCTCCCTCTCTCTCTATTTCTCTCTTTCCTTTTCAAATTTAAATTTCCATCGAGATCCTCTCATCTCTCTCTATGCAAGAGAGAAGCAACAGGCTTCTGGACCACCGAGCAGTGAAAAGATTCGCTACTGGAAATACATAGAATTTCCATAAGTTCCACGAGAAAGGAGAAAAGACCAGAGCTTGCTCGAAGGGCCAAAGAAAGGAGTGAAACGGGGCCATGGGAAAGGGGGTTCAAGGGTTGGTGTGCGCGCGTGAGATTAAGGAAGCTGTGAAAGTAAAATTCATGAGGGATTCTGTGCGTCGCGAGTCATTCTCCTTTCCTCATCATCCTCTTTCTCTTCTTATTCCTATTCCTCTTTTTCCTCCTCCTTCTCCCCCCATACCTTCCACCCCCTGTCGTTTAATTACCGACGTCGCTCAAACCACGCCGTACCATGCTTTTCTCTACGACTTATGAATTTATACACCTTGCAACATTCTCGTCTCGTTCAACCAACCAGGATATCTGATCTAATCCTCCAGAGGGAGAGAGAAAGAGAGAGGGAGGGTGGGAGGGGGGGGGAGAGAGAGAGAGAGAGAGAGAGAGAGAGAGAGAGAACATCTTCATCGTCTCCAACCTTTATTATTCCGTTACCCGCGAGAAAACTCTCGATGAATAAAACGGCTCCCTTTTAAAGATTATAAATATATTTCTCTCTGCTTACTTTACATTTTTTTATTTGTTTATTTTTTATTGTTGTTGTTTTTGATCTTTAACTCTGCCATCTTCTGTTCATGCGACATGGTTTATAATTATTATCATTAAGCAGCTTGCTTTAAATTCATAAAGAAAATTCTTTATATTATTATTATTATTATTATTGTTGTTGTTATATTATCTAAAATATATTATAATACAATATATAATAATATATAATACATTTTATTGTATTCTACCCTTGTATCATATATAAATATTATTCAATTCTCATATATTAAACAATGTATAATATATAATATATAATATATAATAATATATAATATATCTAATAGTAATAATAATAATAATAATAATAATTTACTGCAATATATTTAATATTTTTTAGATAATATTTACATGCCATTATACGCTATGATCTCACTGTTTAATTAATCTCCTTGTATATAAATCAATATACTAATAAGAATGTAAATAGTTTATCAAATAACTCTAACACACCGATAAGAATATAATAACAAGCTTCTCGACATAATTCACAAACCTAACTATTAATCTTCTATTAATTTATCGAAACTTAGCGTGATCGACGTATGTATATTCATCTCCTTCCTTCTCCTTCCCACGAATATCCCATTTTATCAAACTTACTTACCAAAATATCTCCAATAATAATCAAAAATTCACATAAGCCAAATTTTGACCTATAGATTTCACGAATATCTCTTCTCGTAAGAAGCACGTATTTTCGAAAAGAACTCTAATTATCTTAAAACTATGAATCAAAGATTCAATATCTAAAGTATTTCAAATTCGTATTACTAATCTAATGTTCATTTTAATGATATTACTAATCTAATGTACCGATTTAGTATAATGAATATATAATGATTGAAGAAATGAGAGAACAATTATGTATCTATTACCGTCATATTTATTGAGGATATCCACCATTTTGTCGGCAAATGAAGAACCTGCCTTTTAGGTAATAAATCGATTATAGAATAATCTAAATTTTTTAAAAGGTTCAAAGGGCACAAAATTGCGAATTAAAATCAAAATGTAATAAATCCTCACGGATTAACCTTCATTCGATTGAAACTTAAGTGAACATATTCATAAGTTTTCGATTAATAATGCATCAGTACATTAAACAATTAAAAAGAAATTTAAAAATTAGAAATTTAGAAATAAAAAAATATCTCTTACATCTTGAACGAAATACTTTGAGATTGAATTTGGATGGGAGACTAATATAACGAGATTATCGAAGCAAAGAAACAACAATTAAATTTGACAGTAAAAAAGTGATTTATGTTATGAATGAATTTCGAGGTTAATGAAGAACGTGTACTTTATATGTATACAGTTATACACTTTCTTTCTTTTTATAATTATAATGATGATGATGATGATGATGATGATGTTATGAATGATAGAATTGTGAATGTAACATTTACATTTTATTTTATTTCATGTTCTTTTATTGATTTATTTATTTTCTTCTTTTTTTTCTTGAATATACTGAAAATTAGAATTATAGTAATTATCATAGAGGAAAATATTTCGATATTCGATATTCGATATGAAAATATCAGATTAACGTAATTCTCGAATTATTCTCGATACAAAACGACATGAGAAATAGAGAAAGAGAGAAATAGAGGATGCGTCGATATTCATTCACGTTGCCAAACAAGAGTGACGTTTTCTGATGCGAAATCGAGGTCTAACGGTGACATGACATCGATTGTTCGCGACAATGTTTTACGAAGACATGCGATAACGAAGAGATACATCCGCTCTGGGAATATTTTAAATATCTGCTTTCAATTAACGATTATCGTTATTTCTTTCTATCTATTTATCTCTTTATTTTTCTCATTCTGATTCACGTATCGTAATACGACAAAGAGAAAGAGAAAGAGGGGGGGGAGAGAAAAAGAGAAAAAGAGATTTTAGAAACGATGTGTTCCGTAAAAACAAATACCTGCGATTTAAAAACAGTAAAGTGATATTCTTATTTAAATTTACAGACCAAATTGAGATAAATATATTTTCGTTGATTACCACAACGAATCTTCATCTCGTTATGCATGCATCTCTACATGTGTATATGTGTATGTGTATAAATATGGCTAGTGTATAAATATGTGTATAAATATAGAATATATATATATATATATATATATATATATATATATATATTATATATAAGCTCTTGAAATTTTTTTGATTAATATCTATAACTATAAAAGTGAGATATTTTATACAAATACAATCTATATCTTGACATTACACTGTGTAATATGAATTTTTGAAATAAACACTGTTACATGATTGAATAAGAATGCAATCAAATGAAGTAAAATAAAATAAAATAAAATAAAATAAAATAAAATAAAATAAAATAAAATAAAATAAAATACGAACAAACGTACGGAGAAACGAAATAAAATGAAGAAAAGAAAAGAAAATGAAAAAAATATCTAAAATATAAATGTGTAGATACACAATGAAAAAAAAAAAAAAAGAGAGAGAGAGAAAGAATGAAATAAATCAAATAAAAATCTTCGTTTAATCGCT
>NC_057692.1:8303511-8308650 GCF_014466175.1 Vespula pensylvanica
CTCTCTCTCTCTCTCTCTCTCTCTCTCTCTCTCTCTCACTCTCTCTCTCTCTGAAAGTGTGTATACGTGTAGATTCCTCTCCAGATTTTCTGATCTCTATCGTCTCGTTTTACTCGTGTCACGCGTTCTAGTCACGAGCAGAACCTCAAACCGAAGCCTCGTTACTCGCAAACTTCTCTCGCGAATCACAAATTTCAGATCAAGCGAGTATATGAGAGAGAGAGAGAGGGGGGAGGAGAGAGAGAGAGACAGACAGAGAGAGATAGAATACAGCTAGGTACAAATGTCGGACACCCTCGTATCCAATTCCGCTTACTCGCAGTAAATTCTAAGCAAATTACGATCTCCCTTTTCCCTGATCTATCTACTATTTATCGAGGTCAATGACCCGCTTTCTTCCCATTGAAAATCTATCGAAACATTATCGAATTGAATCATTAAGAAATTTTTATTACCGTATTAAATACAATAGGAAAATTGCTAGAAATATTACTAGAAAAAAAAGGAAAAAACGGAAAAAAAGAAAAGAAATAAAAAATTGTTCGAAAAAGAAAAAAAGTAAATTTGTTAAATCGTTCATAACTCCGCATAATTTTGAAATGTCACACAAACATAATAGTTGTTTTTATCTTTTTAAAATACATATTAGTACTTGTTTTTCTTTTTTCTCTTTTTTAAATTTTCTTTCGTTCTATTGGCGCAACTTTTATTATTATTTCATATCTAAAGTTCTTCGTATTTCATTTCTTTAATTTTTTTAATCTTTTATACTTTTAGTACAATATAATAATAATAATAATAATAATAATAATAATAATAATAATAATAATAATAATAATAATAATAAAAAGAAAAAATAATAATAATAATAAGAAAAATAAGAAGATTATTATTACTACTACTACTATTATTACTACTATTATAATATAAGCAACATTATAAACTTTTGCATTATATAATTTTGTAATAAAGACAAAAAATACAAACAAAATTGTATTATAGAGGATTAAATATAAAAAAAAAAATTTTTTTTAATACTAAATCACTCGGGATGAATCTCGGAAAAATCGCAAAAGCTGCTATTATTATTATTATTATTATTATTGTTATTATTATTATTATTATTATTATTATTATTATGTATGACAATTATTATATACGTTTTTATTATATATTTCAATTATATATATATATATATACACACTCGTATTTGTACATGAAACAAAGAAAATAAAAACCAAACAAAAACAGAAATAAAAATAAAAACAAAACAAAAAGCCCTGTAGATATATCGATGATAAAAAAGCAACACGAGTTACAAGGTAGCCACGACTCGTGATGATAAAGAAAGAAAGAGAGAGGGTGGAGGGAGAGAGAAAGAGAAAGAGAAAGAGAAAGAAAAAGAAAAAGAAAAAGAAAAAAGACAGGAAAATATATAAAAGTGAAAGAAACAAAAAAAAAAGGAAGAAAGAAAAAAATATCTGGCCGTCCGTTAAATCGACGACACGTGTCGATAGCCGAGTTTACATGTGCACGTATATGTAATGCATAATTCGAAAGCTGCACCAGTGGTGGCCCAACGAACGAGATAACGGGTGTCCATTAAAACCGGATTTGATCGTCCTTCTCTCTCTCTCTCTCTCTCTCTCTCTCTCTCTCTCTCTCTCTCTCTCTCTCTCTCTCTTTCTTCCTTTCTCTCGATGCGCTTTCAAGAGAGAAAGAAAGAGAAAGAAAGAGAAAGAGAGAGAGAGAGAGAGACCGAAGCATACGTACGTACTACTACTCTCTAATTCGAACCAGCTTCGAACAAACATTGTAATATTTTTTCACCCGTACTGGATAAGAAATCTTCTTGAATTAGGTTGACCACTTTACGTTTCTCTTTCGAAAGAATTTTTTGTTATTATATTCGTCTCCTTCGTTCCCTCTTCCTCCTCTCTTTCTCTTTTTCTTTGTTTTATTTTTCTTTTTCTATTGGATAAAATAAAAACAGATATTATCAAAAACCTTTCAAAATAACAAATTCTAGATTCATCTTTCTTTCTTTTGTCTATTTCTTTTTTACAAATACAAGAATCATTATTATTATTCGTGTTGTTGTTGTTATTATTATTATCATAAATCAATGTTACCGTTTTCTATTACTTATTATTCCAAAATTAAATCGTTTGAATATAAAATGTTTGTACAATGTTTGTATTTCTTTTTCTTTTCTCACAGGATCTTCTTGCTTCGTTTTAGATTTATTTTTTCATTTATATGATTAGAGAAATCATAATTATTATTGTTATTATCATTATTATAATAAATCTATGTTACCATTCTCGATTAGTCGTTATCGTAAGAATTCTATTAATTAATAACATTTAATCAGGAATAATAAAATGTTCGTTTTCTTCGTCCTTGTTTTTCTTTTTTCTTTTTTCTTCTTCTTCCTCTAATTCTTCTTCTTCTTCCTCTAATTCGTTTGTCCAATTAGCTCGTTAAATTTTCCAACTAAGTAGAAGAAAATCACTGAGCTTTGAGAGTTCTATCAGAGAACTCAAGTAACATAAACAAGATTTTGGTAGAATCTTCGTCGTCTCTACGATGTCTTCTCATCGTTCGTTTGACAGTTCCTGTCTATTACTCGCAAACGAATATTCGTAATTAGAAACACACGCGCGCGTATATATGCGTGTGTATGTGTGTACGCACCGCGCGTTTGTACATACATATGTTATCTATATACACGTAAACGAACCAAATCGTGATCGGAGTATCTCCGTAAATTTCTCTTCAACAAGAGTTCCGTCCAATTAACGAAGAGATCTTATGATTCTTAATATTAACGAGAGGATTGCGATCGTTCGTATTCGTGCTAATTAGCTTCATATAGCAAATGATCGAAAATAAGAAAGGAAAAAAAAAAATACTAATGAAACGTAATAATAAAATAATTGCTACGAAATTAACTTAATTATTTCCAAAATTAATATTTCTTGATAATGAAAAATATTTCTTTTCTTACAATACGTAACTATATCGAATTACATAAAGTCAAAATTGCAATAAAATATACGTATACGTATCGATACCAACGTATCGAATATCGAATTATACAAAACTAAAATTAATGCAAAATCTACGTTTTTCATCTTATATTATATATCATAAGAAAAATGTGAAGAAAATATTAAAAAAAAAAAAAAAAAAAAAAAAAGAGAGAGAGAGAAACAAAATGAAAGACAGCAAGATAAAAAGAATTGCCCTTCGACAATCGGAGATACTTCAATAAAAATTGAAGATCGAACGGTTCGATCTTTCGAAGTCGTTCATATATCCAAGAAAAAGAAAATGAAAAAGAAATACAAAAAGAAAGAACGACGAATGTCAGAAGCGCATTAGACGAAAAACAGGATCGTTCCTAAACTTTCTCTCTCTCTTTCTCTTTCTCTTTGCAAGGAGGTCCACGAGAAGAAGAGGAAGATTTAAAAGGACGCTCGCAAAAGGGCATCCAAGAGACTGGTCGCCGCCAGTGAGGAAAAGAAACAGAGAAAGAGAGAGAAAAAGAAAAAGAGAGAAAGAGAGAGGAAAGAGAAAGAGAAAGAGAAAGAGAAAATATTCGTCGAAACTTTCTGGCAAGACGTTTCTCACGATTTCTCTCTCTCTCTCTCTCTCTCTCTCTCTCTCTCTCTCTCTCTCTCTCTCTCTCTCTCTTTCTCTCCCTCCGTCTATGCATCTGTCTCTCTCGATCTTTCGAAGGAGATCTCCGAGACGAGGCAGAAGAAATCGAAACGAAATGGAAGCCACCGGAGGCGGGCCCTTCGAGGCCCTTCGAGGCCCTTCATCGGCCCAAGAAGCCCCTTTTTTCTTTCTACGTTCTTCGTCCCTTGCATCTCTTTCCTCTCTGCCTATCCCTTCTCCTTCCTTTGACTCCTTTTATTCCCTAGATAGACCAACGTGTCCATCGTCGTGACGAGAACGAAGCAGGCACGAGCCACGTCTTACCTGCTGCTCTATCTCTGTCTCTCTTCCTCTTTCACTCTTTCGCTTAAAAGTGTTCGTGACTTGCGTCTATGAGAACAAGAATAAGAAAGAGATGGACGTATGTAATCAAGTTTATATAAAAAAAAGAGAATAAAAAAAATTGTAATATAATATATATAATATGTAATATATAATATGTAATATATAATATATAATATATATATATATATATATATATAAAATAATTTCTAATAGGAATTGTTTGTAATGGAAATGGTACAAGTGAGATAGAGATGGATAGATAAATAGATAAATAGATAGATGTATAAGATATATAAATCCATGAAAAGAGAGAGAGAAGGGAGGCGGGAGAGGGAGGAGAGAGAAGTAGAGAGAAAGAGTAGAGAATAAGCTATTTTATTTCAACCAGAATTTTGTTCGAAATAATAATTGAACCATTTCTATAACAATTTTTAATCGATATTATTTTAAATTGCAATGGTATAAGAGAAACAATAAATAAATAGGTATATATATATATATATATATATATATATATATATAGAAAGAAAGAGAGAGAACCAAAGATATATATAGATACGTCTATAAATAAAAGAATAGTAGTATTTATTTTCAATCACAATTTTGCTCGGGGTAATAAATAAACACTAAAATAATAAAAAAAAAGTGAAATAATAATAATAGTAAAATATAATATAAAATAATAATAATAGTAAAATAATAAAAAATAATAAAGAATTTCCGTATTATGGATATATATATATATATATATATATATATATATATACATACATATATTCATAATACGGAAAGGAGAGACAGATAGACAAGTAGATATGTGCATAGAGAAAGAGAAAGAGAACAACAGAAAGGGAGATGGAGAGAGAAAGAGGCAGAGAGAAAGAGAAAGAGAGACAGGCAGATAGGCAGACAGACAGAGGGAGAGAGAGAGAGAGAGAGAGGATAGATAGAAAAACAGAGATGAGAATAATATCTAATTTCGATAACAATTTCTTATTAGAATAAAAAAACTATCGTTGACAGCAGATTATTTTTAATATAAATTATTTTAAATTGAAATGGTTCAATAATATATCACAATAGACACACAGATAGACAGATGGACAAGTGGGGGGGGGGGGGGGGGGG
>NC_057692.1:8308675-8318675 GCF_014466175.1 Vespula pensylvanica
AACGATCCGATGCCAATTTTGATGGTAATTATTTACAATTGAAATGAAGTAAAAGAGAAAGAGAAAGATACGAAAATGATAGAAATGGAAAGGGAGAAAAAAGATAAGAAAAGTAAAGATAAAGGAAAAGAAAATAGGAAAAGAAAAAGAAAAAGAAAAAGAAAGAGTGGAATTCACGAAAGGGGAAGGAAGATCGGCGAACGAAATAAGTACCTTTGTCCTACGGGCTCGAATTATCTTTCGAGATTTCCTAAAGTGGTCGGGAGGGTTCCAGACTGGCGGACAATGAAACGAGCAGAAGGTGGAGCCGTCACTGTGAATGCATGCATTCTCTCTCTCTCTCTCTCTCTCTCTCTCTCTCTCTCTCTCTCTCTCTCTTTCTCTCTTTCTCTCACTCTTACACACTCTCACTCTCTTGCTCTTCTTTTTCTCTTCTCCTCTTCGCAACCAATTTCGTTGGGCTTTTCGAAAGGATCGAGCAAAACCACCTCGTTCCGGTGAACTCGTCCGCGTGCATACGTTCCTTCCATCCACCCTTTTTCTCCTTCTCTCTCTCTCTCTCTCTCTCTCTCTCTCTCTCTCTGTCTGTCTCTTTCTCACTCTCTTTTTCTATCCCTATCTCTCTCTCTCTTCAGTTCTTATATTAGACCACGAAGAAACTCTCTCTTTCTCTCCCTCTCTTCTTTCACTCTCTGTCTCTCTTTCTTCTCGACATCGGGATCGTCGAAAGAATTCGATAGATCGACATTTTTATAAACCTCCCAGAAAAATGTAATTTATATAATATAAACGAAGTAAAACTCTTAATGATAATAAAAAAGAAAAGTAAAAGAAAAAGAAAAAAGAAAAGAACATTCGTTCCTTTAACTTAAAAAAAAGAAAAAAAAAAGAAAAAGAGAGAAAGAAAGGAAGGAAAAAGAAAACTAACATTAACCTACCAAATCAAGGATAATCTCTTCTAATTGCAGGTTCCAAAAAAAAAAAAAAAAGATGTCAAAAGTCCAGTACGTCTATTTTTTGCTAATGTAATAAATCGACGACGAGTTCAAAATCGATTTCGAGGTAATTCGAACCTCTTAAAAGAAGTTTCTATAGATTGTTAAGTATGCGCGAGTATAATACATACCTTGTGATATCAAAAATGTATACCGAAAAGTGTACCGAGTGATCTCGAAAATTGATTACTCCATTTTCGAAACTGTTTTGCACTTAAATGTTTATTTTCTCTCTCTTTTCATTTAATTCTTTTTTTTTCTTTTTGTAGACTAATTTCACAAGGTAAAATTAAAGATTTACGATAGTAATTGACTTTTAATATCAACTAGAAACTTTTGGACTACTTTATATATATACTTTATATGATATATATATATACTTTATACATACATATATATATATATATATATATATATATATATATATATACTTTGACTCCAGAATTCCCTTTAGAAATTTAGCAATTATCGATTGGGATGAGGGATGAAGAGGAGTGGGGTGGGGATATATTGCCGGCAGTATAGATAGAACATCAATCGTTAAGATTTCAATTAGTTTCCAGGATAATTAACGGCAACGACGTAACTATGTGTAATCGAGCGCAAATAGCAATATATATATATATATATATATATATATATATATATATATATATGTTGATGTGTGTATATACGTATATAGGGATGCGTAAAGGAGGACATTTATTTTAGTATTCGTATTAGAGTGACGACGGAACGACCATCGACGCCAATTTCGATGTTCAATATTCGACGAATTCGTATTGACGCAAAAACGAAAATTAACTGGCAAACATAAACACACAAGTCAGACGAGAAGACATGCACACACACGCGCGCACACTTTGTATGTGTTTACATCCCATGACATTTATACCATAGACGATTCATGTATAATAAAATCGACACGATCCATTCAACAAGTTTCCGCAATTTGATTCGATTAAAAAATATATTGTAATAATGATTGAAACATCGAGACTATTTTTGTAATCTATATGTAGTTATTAAAAAAAAAAAAAAAAAAAATAATAATAATAATAATAATAATAATAATAATAATAATAGATAAATACATAAGAGAAATAAAAAAATAAAAAACAGGATATTAAAGATATTGTTTGTTAATAAAAAGAAAGATTATTTTATAGTAAGATATTTTACGATAATATCAGGATATTACAATCGATATCACATTTTTAATCTGGATTTTATTAAAAGGAACAAAAAGCAAAATCTTTCAATAATTAAATAAAAGAAAAAGAGAGGAAAAACTTTCTATTAAACAAAGAAACAGATTACCTTTTATACGAAACAAGAAGAAAAAACAGAATAAAAAATTATTATGCTTTCTTACTGAAGTAGATCTTTTTATATTAACATAAAAAAAATTTTCTCGATATTAAACACACACACACACACACACACACACACCGAAAGAGATTATAATATTGTTATACTTAAAAAAACAAAAACCACTTTTATATGACATGTAAGAGTCTTTTTCATAGTATATAGAAAAAAAAAATTATCTATTCTTTTTTCTTTGTTTCTTTCCCCCTCTCTCTTTCCTTTTTCCTCGTTAAGCCGCAAGATAAATTATACAAAATAAACCCTTAAAGTCATGGCTTCGTAGTCGATCGATCGATCTTTCGATCGAGAGAGGAGATCGATCGATCCTTACTTCATTTGCATTCAACAACGAAAGTCTCTCTCTTCACTCGGACGTCTGTCTACCAATCGCAATGAACGAACGATCGCGATTACGTTAGCGCACCCACTCAAACGTTTCGCTCGCCCGCGCGCACGGAATTATAAACTTGCGATCCATTGTTTCATACCTCGAATGCATTTCTTTTACGTGGAATACTTCAAAAGCGTGCCGCTTTTATTCTCTCTCTTTCTCTCTCTTTCTTACTCTTTCTGTGTCTATCACTGTATCTGTCCGTCTCTGTCTGTTTCTTACTGTCCCTCTCTTTCTTTCTCTCTTTACCTTCGATCGGCGCTAGACGATCATCGCTCCCGATCGCATACTTCAGATACGAATAGTGTTCTTCGAAATACACCAAGGATCAAGAGTGTCGATCATGAATGAAGAAAACAAATTGAAAGTTTCAACTCTATCGAGAAAGAAATTAACTTATCCGTCTTGTAATATTATTTTAACGTGAAAGTAATCATTAATTTTTATTTTTAATTAAACAGTTATTTTTTAATTAACAAACATTGTTTGTGTCTAATGTGATTTAATAAATATATCTAATATTATAGTTAATAGTAATTATTAAATAATGTGTGTGTGTACGTATATAAATATATTAACGTACTTTAATTAATATATTTAATACTTAATATTGATATATCCTATATTATTAGGAAATAATATTCTCGAGTAGTAATATAATTACCATTGAGATTATTAGAAAATAAATAAGTAATAAAAAATACAAAACAAAAGTTTACACATACACACATAAAAAAAATTTTTTTTTAATTATTTAAGTGCTATAAAAGATGTATGTTATGTACTATTTTTAATGTAATTTCGATCGAATAAAATCTATAAGAATATACACGCATACACACACAAAATTATTAAAAATATAAATGTATTGATAAGATATTTTAGATTTTCAATTACTTCAAAAGATTATTCAAATTGTAAGTACACGAGTAAACGTGATTTGTATCAATGAAAGTATCTTCCATAGTACGGTATAAGTGAACGACGAATAAACGATGCAATTAGAAGTTACAAGATCGAATTACGCTTGCTCATTGGTAATATAATGGAACGACAGTCTGATAGTAGATTCTCATGGTCAGAGTAGGTATATTAACACCTGTTGTACACGATCGCGTTAGGCTATTTGACGTTTAGTCGATGTTCACCAATTAGTGTGCTCGCGAACAGTAAGTAGATTGCATTATCAATATAGAATGTATATACTACATCTATATATATATATATATATATATATATATATATATATATATTTAATAATTAAGAGTATATTTCAATTTGTACGATCATCACGAAATAACAAATGACAAATAATTAATTAATTTTTTAATTAATACGATTCCTTAGAGATACGTGATTTTATTTACAAATCTTTTCTTTGTAAAAACAATTTATATTAATCAAATTATATAAATACAATATTTCAAATATATAACAAATATATTTTAATGTCATTATGTATGATGATGATAATGATAATAATAATAACAATAATGATAATGATAATGATAACAATAACAATAACAATAACAATAACAATAACAATAATAATAACAATAACAATAATAATAACAATAACAATAACAATAATAACAATAACAATAATAATAATAATAATAATAATAATAATAATAATAATAATAATAATAATAATAATAATAATAGATAGATAGATATTAACAATAAAATATAATAACACAACACAACAATAACAACACTAATAATAATAAAAAGAATAAAATATTATGATCTATAAGATAATAATAATAAGAATAATAATAAAATATTAAAAAAAAAAAAAAGCTAAAGTATATATTCAAATCATAAGAAAGTATTATACGATGAAAGTTTCTCGTATATGGTTTTATTATTAAACGAGTACCTGTGAGCGTTTTAGGTTCGTCCTATCAATCTGGGCTAACGATATTATTTACGTAGCAGGGGGTAGATACGTCGTCGTATACGCGTTCCACTCTAATAGCTTGGCACGCGACAAAGTCACGCGAAATCCAGTTCTTCTTGGTTGAAATCAAAATACATATACATACACATATATATGTATATATATATATATATATATATATATATATATATATACACACACATATACACATACATATATGTATACATATAAAAATACACACACAAATAGATAGACTGATAGATACGAATTGATAAAGAATCAACTACGTGGTAGGTGTATGAATCATCTTTCGTGTATCCAAAAAAAAAAAATAAACAAACCAAAAAACAATGAAATATTTTTTCTCTTGTCTTTTTCAATTTTTGTTAACGATAAACCTTTTTGGTTAGATTGAAGTTCTTGAATATTTAAAAAAAAAAAGAAATGTGTGTGTGTGTATGTGAGAGAGAGAGAGAGATCACGAGTGCTCTCACTCTCTTTTCTCTTTTTATTTTTTTTTGTTTTTCAATTTTTTTTTTTTTACATATCCCCTCGCGCACCGTTAAAATAATTCCATTTTCGAGGAGAATCGCTCGGGGAACAAAGCTTTAAAATTGCAATTTCGTTGGCTTGCGAACGTAACGAGCGGAAACGTGACGCTCTCGATGCTTAGGCACGAACGCGAGATTTCGAAACGTGATCGTTCACCGGACACGCTCGTTTTCAACCTTTTAACAAGCTAAAGGGAACAAAAATGAAAAAAAAAAATAAAAATAAAAATAAAATATATAAAAAGAAAAAAAAGGAATAAAAGGATCATTCCTAAGGGGGGGGGGGAAGAAGATTTGGAAGGAAAGTGCGATTGAACGTTTGCGATGAGAATGATTGAAAATGTGACGATAAAAAATAAAGATTATGATATGGGCAATAATTACGTTAAGAACTTACTATTATCACGATAAACACTAATGACGACGATTTCGAATTAAAATTGAAAATGATTATAATTATTATTGGAACATCGATAATAGAAGATCGTAGGCGATTATTATTACGTTTGTTAAATAATTACAATGTTGAATTATCAATGAAAAATTATTATAATTAACGATGAAAACAATGCATGAAGTTTTGTAATTAGATTGAAAATGATTCATGATAAATATTATTCGCGACGATACTTCGTTCGTTGAAAACGATTGTGATTATTACGACGATTTCGAATTACGTTAAAAAAGCTTATAATAAAATAATAATATAATATAATATAATATAAGAAAATAAAATAAAATAGAATAAAACAATTAGAATGACAATGGGAACAACATTGATAAACGAATTATGATAAGCAAAAAATAATAATGACACGAAAAAGATGATTTTAATAATAAAAATAAAAAAGGAAAGAAAAAAAGAAATATTAATAAAAAAATTCGAAAGCATAAAATTAAAAAAAAAAAAGAGAGAAAAATAACTATAATAATAATAACAATAACAATAACAATAACAATAACGATGACGATGACGATGACGATGACGATGACGATGACGATGACGACGACGATGACGACGATGACGACGATGACGATGACGACGATGACGATGATGATGACGATGACGATAATAATAAAAATAGAAAAAGAAGCTTTCATTGATATAAAACAAGCGCATTAAATGTAAATCCAAAAAGCGATAGGATGCGTCCTGCATGTAAATTAAACTTCGAAATAATTTCACTCCCGCTCGGCTTCATTATACGTGAGTTACGGCAGCCCAACGTCGTTTAATTCCGCTTGCGACCTCCTTTCAAAGCACCCGTCCGGGATTATATTGTCCGTTACCGTCGTTCACGAGGGTGTTGCGCACGCGCGATCACACACACACACACACAGGGAGGGAAATAGATACTATTCTCACTCTTTCATTTTCTCTCTCCCTTTCTTTCTTTCCCTTTCTTATAAACTTTTCAATCACTTGAATCTAGTCTCCAAAGGGACATCGTAATTTCTAAAGTTTTCTTTGTTTTATTTTCTTTTGTTATTATTGTTATTATTATCATCATTATTATTATTTTTATTATTTCTTTTTTGTCCTCTTCCATTTATTATCAGGGGTAGGAAGCTAATTATACGAGCCTTAGTCAAGTAATAATCTTTCTATTTTATATTTAAAAATGCTCCCATTATGGCGGACACGTTTCTAATATAAGTTTCTTTTTGAATTTCTTCTTCGTGTGCACTACGAATATAGTTTTAGTATTTTAAGGTGTATTTTTTTTTACCTCTTTTCTTTACCTTTTTCCCCTCTCCATTTAAACTGTTAGAAGTGATCTTTGTTGGAGATATTATCGGCGGTATTATGTGCAACCTCTGTTATTTCCACGTTCTTCGTAATTTGTATGCCAATCGTTTGTATTTCTCTATTTTTTCGAGTTATTTATGCTATATGTTATTCTCGTTATTATTATTATTATTATTATTATTATTATTATTATTATTATTATCATCATCATCATCATTGTCATTATTATTTATTTATTTATTTATTTATTTATTTATTTTATGTTGTTTCCGATATTTATCCTAAGCATTAGTCTGATTGGACAAATCTAAGCCAAATCTAATATTCCTTTTCTATATTAAAAAATAACACTATATTATACACTATATTACAAAAAAATGTTGCATTATCCTTTCTACATAACCCCACCCTCTAAATTTCCTGGACTACATGCGGACTGTATGTTTAGCGTTTTCAAAATTTTTTTTTTAGTTGTGAGAGAGTTGATCTCTGTTAGGGATTCATTGCAGTTAGTTGTATCTGTTATGTGCATTTCATTTTTTCCAACAATTTATAGTTTTCTATTATTTATGACTTTTTATTGTTATATTTGTATTTATTTTTGTATATTTAATTTTTTTATGATGTATTTTTAATAATTTTTTCTTCTCATTATTACTGTTATCATTATGATTATTATGATCCTTATCATTATCATTATCGTTATCACTATCATGATAATCATTATTGTTATTATTATCATGATCGTCATGATCGTCACTCGTTGTCATCGTCGTCATTGTCATTATTATTATTATTATGCAAGGTATCGTAAAATTGATAATAAAGAGGAACGAAGATGATTTTATATGAGAAAATAAGTCGAAAATGTGGAATAACATTATTTTTTCATATGAGATCTTCGTTTTTGTCAAAAATTGAGTTTGAGAATACACTGCGTGACCACAACACACGCACATATACACATACCGCAAATATTATTCTCATGTTTTCATTTTTTCTATCTCTTTCTCTTTTTTTCTCTTATTATATATTTTTCGTCACGTGAATCTTGTCCCTTAAAGTGATACAGTTCCTAAAATTCTTCTTATTATTATCATTAATTATTTTTTCACGAGTATCGCCTCGATTTCTGTGTGTGTGCCTGCTCTCTCTCTCTCTCTCTCTCTCTCTCTCTCTCTACCCCCCCTCCCTCTCCCTGTGTACACAAGCGCGCACGTGTGTAAATCGAAACGATGCTTGTGAAAAAACAATTAATGATAATAATAAAGAGAATTTTAGGTGTGTGTGTGTATGTGTGTATTGTACTTTCTTGTTCAAACTGTATTTTTATACTATTATTTATCATCATAAAAATAATGGTATCATTGAAAAATTTTTTAATCGGTTAACAATATGTCTAGAATCACCGATCTTTGTATTATAATACATATATACATTTAATTATAAATTAATCAGCTTTGAATTATTATGTAATGATTTCGACATAATTCCAATGTTAAATAGAATGATTGGTATTATTCTAATATTACTCATTATTATTATTATTATTATTATTATTTTATTATTATTATTATTGTTATTACTATATATGTTGTTTCAGAGCTAGTAGTACAAGTAAATAGGAAATGATTCTATAGAAAGAAATAAGTTGAAAATGTGGAATAACATTTTTCCATACGGGGCTTCGTTTTCGAGAAAATTGAGTTTGAAAATCCATTGCGTGACCATACATACATACATACGCTCATATTTCACATATATAAACGCGCACACACGTAACAAAGATACTATTCTCACTCTCTCATTTTCTCTTTCACTCTTTTTCTTTTTTTTTTGTTTTTTTATTATATATTTGTAAATCGTGTGAACTTCTTCGCTTAAAGAAATACAATTTCTAAAATTCCTTTTTTTTATTATTATCCATTTATACGTTATCATTATCGTTATCATCATCTCGTATATTATACGCATTTGATTTGTTTCATTCTTTCTTTCTCTTTTCCACTTTTCATTCTTCCTTTTTTTTTTTTTTTTATTCTTTTCTCGTTACAATTTTCAATCGCGTATTTCACGTCTCTCTTTTACAATTTATTACAAACGAATGGACGGAAGGCTATTATTCTCGTTGGTTTCACTTAAAATAATTGAAAAAGTATTGGGATCAAAGTTGCGAAGGGTGCGGGGGAACATCGAATACGCAAAATTAAAAAATAGTGAGAGAAAGAGAGAGAGAGAGAGAGTTGTATATATGTATATGTGTATGTATATACGTACATAAAAAGGCAATACAAAAAATTAAATGTACAAGAAAGAAGTACGAAGTTTCCGGAAAAGATTGATAGGAATGTCGAGAAATTAGATTTGAAATTTCCAACTGTTCGTGTTTAAATAAAAACGTAGTGAAATATCGTGCTGCGTGTGAGAAATAGAGATAGAGATAGAGAGAGAGAGAGAGA
Source organism: Vespula pensylvanica (assembly GCF_014466175.1). Lineage (NCBI taxonomy): Eukaryota > Metazoa > Arthropoda > Insecta > Hymenoptera > Vespidae > Vespula > Vespula pensylvanica. The sequence goes on from NC_057692.1 coordinate 8,318,096, forward strand.
AAAAAAGAGAGAGAGAGAGAGAGAGAAAAGATAAGAAAAATTTATGACGTCGTAACGAGGTCTTTACGAAAGTATAAGTAAATACATCAAATCAAACACAAAGAGATTGTAAAGAGAAGATTGCGAGGGAAACACACGGACGAAATTTTTAATTTAAAATTTCTCCTGTCGGTAACGAAAATGCAAGTAGTTCGATTTCAAAATAATTTCAAAATGATAGGAACGACAAAAAAAAATAGAAAGAGAGAGAGAGAGAGGCTAGTTATCTCGTTCTCGTGAGACGTCACGCGAGATTAAAGCAAGGATGCAAGAAGCAACAGCAGCAGCAGCAGTAGCAGCTAGAATAGCAGGAGTAGCAGTAGTAGTAGTAGCAGCAGCAATTCTTTTCTCTTCTTTCGCATAGCTTACGAAAGCATAGCAGGAAAATCCTTTCGTCTCGCTTGAGTAGAAGCTATCTTTCAATTTTCGAGGAAACGACATCGTACGAGTTCGATCGATATTCTCTTGCTCTCTTCTCTCGACATTTTAAAAATTTTTCTACACACATACTCGCACCCATGCACGCACGCACGTACGCACA
>NC_057692.1:8321175-8323106 GCF_014466175.1 Vespula pensylvanica
TAGGAAGATAGAAGAAGATAGAAGAAGAGGAGAGGAGAAGAGAAGAGAAGAGAAGAGAAGAGAAGAGAAGAGAAGAGAAGAGAAGAGAAGAGAAGAGAAGAGAAGAGAAGAAAGAGGGGAGGAAAGAAGAGAAGAGAGGAGAGAAGATCAAGGAGAATAATCTGGAATCGTTTTAAGATCTATAATTAACTCTATGGCGACCCAGACATCTTACTATACTCGAATTGTCTTTTTTTAATTTATAAGCTTTTTACTAACCAAACACTAGCATTTTATTACTTTTAATTATGAATATTTAATTTTTATTTAATATATATATATATATAATTTATTTTCATTATGTACATATATATATATATAAAAATTATTTTATGTATGTATTATTTTCAATTTTTATATGATTTGATATATAGGTATAATAATTTATGAATTAGTCACCTACATATATTGTATCTCATTATTATTATTATTATTATTATTATTATTATTATTATTATTATTATTATTATTATTATTATTATTATTATTATTATTATTATTATTATTTAACATGATTATATTCACTAACTATTTTTATCTAAAAAAAATAAAAAATAAATAAATAAATAACATTGTAAAGATAAAATAAATTAATTATATCACACCGCATATAAGATTAAAATCACGTCACGTGTTACAACGTAATCTAGCTCATTCACACAAAATACATTAATTAAGAAGAAGATAAAAAAAGAATAAAAAAGAAAAAAAAGAAAAAGAATAAATGGATCTGTCATGACTCTGCGTAAAACGATGTTCTCGTAATCCAACTATGTTGTAAGTATGCACATATGTATATACTATATATCTACATACCATACATAAATTCGAATAACAAGACTATTATACATACACATACGCGCGCGTTATCTCCAATTTAACTTACGGAACACTTTGGGATAAATGTTTTCCTGTTTGAGCATCGAAATAGTAAAATGACACGCGATATTTAACGCTATCGACGATCCTAATTCCCGCCAATGTCACGTGATATGCCACGAGTCGGTACCACGTGACCACATGAACAAAAATATACGGTTTATTTCGAATGAATTTAAAAACAAATTTCGTAATGAATTTTTCCTTAAATTTCCAACTAATATACTCGTAAATATAGGTAATATATAGGTAAATTAAATTCTTAAATAAAACAATAGTTAATATACATATTATATATAAATAATGTGAAAATTTCATTCGGTATTGATCAATCGTACTCAGCCAGTTAACATTAATCATCTTTCGAACTCGTTCGAACGTTCATATCTATTTCCCTCCCACCCTCCTACCCACTTCTCTCTTCTCCTGTCAATTTTCTCCTTTCTCTTTTCCTTTTTCCACGTTTTAAAAGCGAATCGAACGCTGAGTTACGGATTTACGTTATTCCGAAGCTGTCCCATGGCTTTTGACGTTCACCAACGATGAGAAATGGCCTTCAAAGCAGTATATGTGTGTGTATGTGTGAGGGTGTATATATATATATAATTCGTGAAAAACGAGATCGGAGTTAAGATCAAAGTTAAACGTGAAAAATATGAACATCTACAAAGATCTAATAATAACATACTATCCCTCTGAAAACATAAAATTTTTATTTTTCTAAATATATCTCCGCTCTCTTGAAATTAATAATAATAAATAAATAAATAAATAAATAAATAAAATAAAATAAATACAAAAAGAATGATGATGATGATGATGATATAAAAACATAATAAATGGAATAATATGATAAATGATATATCATATATACTTATATAAATAATATAATTATACATATGTACACATATTTATATAAATAAAATAATAAATAAAAGATAAATAAATAAATAAAAAATATACATACTTATATATTCATTTTTTCTTTTCTTTTTTTTTTTTTTTTTTTTTTT
>NC_057692.1:8323206-8342834 GCF_014466175.1 Vespula pensylvanica
AGAGAGAGAGAGAGAGAGAAATTCATGCCCTGACGATTTTCTAACTTCTTACTCGACGTAATCCGAACTTGTTCAAGCTTTCCGATCACTTGGGACTTTAACATTATTAACGAAGATAGATGTTAAGCTTCTTGACATCTATAGTTTATTCAAATTAAAATTCAATATAAATAAGTATATCTATATTGTATATTACATTTAAATATAATATTATATGTATATAAGTATATAATTAAAATAGATACAATATAGTTATATATTAATCTATGATAATTATTCCGTATGGTATATCTTTTTATTCGCGATTATACTTATTAAATTATTTCTTTATTTTTCACTTTTTATTTATTTCTTTATTTATTTACTTACTTGTTCATAATTTCTCAATTGTTTATTTATCAATTTTCTAATTTCTTAAATTCTTATTTATCCATCCATTCATTCTTTCGCTCATTTATTCATTCATTCATTCATTCATTCATTCATTTTCTAATTCCATAGATCGTCTTATTTATTTATATACCCCATTAATTTTCTAATTTCTTAGATCGTCTTGTTTATTTATTAATTGCATTTATTTATATATCAATCTCTTTCTCAGTTAGTATTATAACATCGCAAAGTAATAAAATGTATATAACCCAAACGTTCCAATTTTGGAATCGCACCAAAGCCAACCGAACTGAAGGCAACGAGATCTGTCAGAAAGTTTAAAGTTCTCTCTCTCTCCCCCTCCCCCCCCTCTCTCTCATTCTCTCACTTACTCTTTGTGTCGAAGTTTCATGGTTTCACAGCAGTGAATACGAGATTTTCGATGTACACTGAACGGACTCAGTATACGGCCGTCGGTATCCGTCTAATCTCGATTAGATCTAGACCCTTCTTCTTCTTTCTCTTCTTTCTCTTCCTCCTCTATCCTCCTCTATCCTCCTCCTCCTCCTCCTTTTCCTTCTCTTCATTCTCCTCTATCTTCTCATCCACCATCTCCACTCATCCCTTTCATTTACCTATCTATTCTATGTGGAGAATTCTCAGGTGGGGTTGGTAGAATGCAACTACATACCTGCAAGCCTCCTAAACTTTGCACATACCTGCGGTTTACCGTTCCAAATTTTACATCTCTCTCCCTCTCTGACTCTCCCACTTCTCTCTCTCTCCCTCTCTGACTCTCCCACTTCTCTCTCTCTCTCTCTCTCTCTCTCTCTCTTAGTATCTATATATCTATCTCTATCTATCCCTGTCTATTTATCTCTGTCTTGTTATAACGTACTATACTATACTTGACTCTATTACACACACACACACACACACACACACACACACACACACACACACACACACACACAAACGTATTGCATGGATCATAAATTTTGTATCTATATATTGTTTTTTAATATTTGTATTGCTTATTTTTAATATACGTATATATTCTATATAAAAAGAAAAACGAGAGAGAGAAAGAGAGAGAGAATTTATTTTTAAGAATTTATAAAGTATTTATATCTTCTATCTTTCTCTGATTTTACTATATTTGACTGTACTATAAATATTGACACATTCTTTAAATAGTAAATTATATCTTATCTTGTGTCTATATCCACATACATACACACACACACACACACACCTAGTATGATAAAAAAAAAAGAAAAAGAAACCTTATTTTTAATATTCTATGATAATTTATGAATCATTTATACTTTATATCTCCTTATCACATTCTGATAATATTGTCCTATATTTGAATTTATTAAATATATGTATAAATAGATATAAATAGATATAAACAATAAATTGCATCTTATCTTGCTTGATAATTTATCTACTATGTCTAGGCATATCATAGATATTCAAGGAAAGCAAACCTATATATAATAAATCAAAATAATTTATACTAACATTAAAATTTTTTTATCTCCTCCACCCCTCCCTCTCTCTCTTTCTCTCTCTCTCTCTCTCTCTCTCTCATATACTTGCTTTTACTATGTAAAGATAAGAATTGTATATTATATAGTAATTTATATATGTATCTATATACATCACAAGTAATAAAGTATACTTTTAATTTATAGCGATAAATATATTAAGGAAAAATAATGTCCAACTTTGAAGATTCAAATTTATCGTATATTTTTATTCGATATCTCGAGAATCGAAACACATACACACATACACAAACATACACGACATTAATATAAATTACGTACGTGTATACGTACATACACACGCAAATACCACTTAGAAGGAATATGTACGTCCACTCTGATTAATTAAAGCCTCGCTTAACGGTGATCCTACAACGGTAAAAGGATTCCTTCAAATGAAAATACGATGGGAATAGAATTAGCTTTGTTTAAATCTCTCTCTCTCTCTCTCTCTCTCTCTCTCTCTCTCTCTCTCTCTCTCTCTCTCTCTCTCTCTCTCTCTCTCTCTCTCTCTCTCTCTCTTTGTCAATGCATATATATATATATATATATATATATATATAGCATATACAAGGTGTAACAAAATTACGGAATGTTTAGAAATAAATTTCTCATATGTAAGGAAAAATAAATAAATAAATAAATAAATAAATAAATAAATAAATAAATAAATAAATAAATAAATAAATAAATGGATTCTATTAAAGTGGATTCGTAAACATTTAATTTTTGAATTATGAGATTTTCAAGTATTATCTCAAGTGCATTGCTATCCGCCAAATCATAAACGAAATGCATTGACGTGAATGCATTCATTCAAGTATATTGTCCCATCGACGTAGTAGGATGAATACTCAATACGTAAAACTCCGACAACTCCAACAACAACAATAACAACAACGACAATACAACAACAGCAGCAGAACCAATAGCACCTAACAAGCATGAAAACCAGGAATTTTGGTACGTGTTCGTAACTCTACGAAATTGAGGCCGTTCGTTCGGGCAAAAGATGGACGTTTCGAATGTTGTTGTTATCTAAAGAAAATTATTTCTCAACATAGTCTAACCTAACTCCAGCAAATAATTGTATTAGACTAAAATCATAGTTGAAAGTCTTATAAAGCAGAAATTGAATCGTTGCACGATCATTCTTTCTTCCTTTTTTTTTTTTTTGTATTTGTTACTTTTAACGTTTCCTCAATAAAAGTAAAAGATTTAAATTTTGACACCTATTTTTCCTTTCTTTTATTTTTTTTTTTTTTTGGTAGGAGGAGCGAGACATAATATAAAATCTATATTTATATATTATAATAGAATTATACAATTTTCTAATTTTTGATGAATTCAAAAGAATTCGACGTAAACAATTTTCCGTCTTTTTTTTTCTCTCACCATACAGACGAAATATCAAGTAACGATGTAGAATAACTTAATTTTTCTTAAGAAAGAAAGAAAGAAAGAAAGAAAAAAAATTTCTTGAAATACGTCTGAATTTCTGAACAACGTGTACGTGTTCGTGGAATAAATTTTGGAAATTTTGTCTCATAATTTTGTCACACCATATATAATTGTACTATACGTTATATACACATACTTGTAATTCGCTTCGAAGCATCGCAAAGCTTCGTAATCGGCATTACGAGATATGGCTGTTTATACGAATCTGTTTGTAAGTACGTGAACGTGTAAATACACTAGTACACCTCTGCTATACAATAATACCTATGTACTTTAGATATGTATACGTTCATACGTGCTGCAACTAGTATTTATAGATTCCGCACGCGGTATTGCGTAATACGAAGACGCACGAGCTGCGTTCTCTCTACGATTAATGTTCTAATATTAAAGTATACCATTCGTGGAAACGTCGAATCAACCTATTTGGCTCACAGAAATGTCGAATTCCCGGAACAAGGACATTTGCGTACTTCAAGAATGCCGTCTTGGCGCGAATTTTTGAAATTTATATACCTAATAAACATTTATCATAACTTTATATTATATTTGAAAATGTTAGATATAATAAAACGTTTTGTATTATTAATAAAAGAAATTAAGTTATATAATTTTTATTATTATAATATCTAAAGAAAAAATTAAAAAAAAAAATTTTTTTTTTATATTGTAATATATAAATATAATTTATTATATAATCTCTTTTATAATTATTATAGATTATATATATATATATATATATATATATATAAATTATTATATAGCAATTATAATAATTTTAAAATAAATAGAATTATAAAAATTATAATAAATTATAGAAATATATTATTTTATAGAGAATTAGGTTATATACCTAATTTTTATACAGATCTGATTAATATAGTCTAATTTTTATAATTATAAAAAAAATTTGATTTATATATGCGTTCTTATATAGATTCTATATAAAATAAACGAAACCATTACTGTACTTTGAAAATGTCGTTTCGACGCGCATTTTCAAAATTAAATAATTAATAAACTATTTATAACAAGAGTGTATCTAAAATGGTATTTTAAAATTATATTTTCCTTGATATTTTTAAAACTTTACGTTTCACTTCTGATAAATTAAATTGGATAAAAAAAACTTTTAATTAAAACCAAATAAATATCAAAAATGTATACGCGACAAGAATGAAATATCGTCCGAATAAATAAATATTGACAAAGTGATAACAATGATTTCGTTCGTTAATTACATTATAACGCTTGATTAATATGACTCGTAATATTCGATTAATTAACGATCGCTGTAAACTTCTCAATCGACGGTAAAAATAAAAATAAAAATAAAAACGAGAACAACAACAAACGTTGACAGAGTCGATTCAAATGGATATATAAATTTTTAATGAGATGAAAATCACAAGATATTTTCAATTATAATAGACATATAATCATTCATTCATTTCCCCTAGTAAAATCTGACCGTAATATAAGAAGGTATTTGGTTAAACCGACGTCATTTAGAGAATAAATAGAAATTTTCCAGGTCAGAAAAGTCAATATCGGCAATACGACGATGACTTGTCGAAAATAGAAAAGCTTTAGGTATTCCAAGTGGTCCGACCGAATGGTTATGATCATTGCTTTCAGTATGCTATGCGATTATCAACGCGTCGAGTAGGTACATTGGAAACCATTACCGAGAGAATTGGAGTGGAATGAAAAGCAAAGAGACGCGAATAAAAGTAAGAGAAAAAGAAGAAGAAAAAAATAAAAAGGAGAAGAAGGAAAAGAAGAAGAGAGAAAAAATAAAAAGATAAAAAAAGAAAGAACGAAAACTGAACGTTAATGTTCTATTACTAGAGTTAAATATTTGGTTTAACCAAAACGTTAAATGCTTCGAATTGAAGCTTTCTTTTTTCTTTATTCTAGAGATTTTAATTTTTACATGAAGTTTTATTTCTTTTTCTATTTTTTATTCTTGCCTTTTGTGTGTGTGTGTGTATGTGTGTCGAATATATTATGTATATTTGAAAAAATTATTATATATATAATATTATATATATATATATATAATTTTAATACTTTATATATGTATCAATTTAAAAAATTGTACATAAATTATACATATATATATTATATATATTATATATATCAAATATATCATATATATTTGAAAAAATTATTATATATACAATATTAATATATATATAAAAGTAATATATATATAATATTATATATATAATTTTAATACTTTATATATGTATCAATTTAAAAAATTATATAACAATTTATATATATATATATAACGTACATATATATACGTATGTATACATACGTACATAGATATATAGGTTCATACGTACATATATATAATACATTAATATATAATAGTATTAAATAAAGAAGAACAAATATTTCGACGTGACTCAATCATTTAATTCTATTGAAATAAATTCTTTTTAAACCGAGACGAGATTATACGTTTTTACAAAATTTTCGGGATATCATTATTTATTTTTCATTTACTGAGATAGAATATAACGCAATGGAGAAAGTAAGAAACGGTGTTGCAGATAAAACCCTGAATGAAGAAGAAACAAAGAGAAATGGTAGGAAAAGTGGAACGGACGTTTTACCGCACGTTCGGGATCGAAAATGGAAATTCATTGCGTGTGTGTGTATACATATATATAAAAAAAAAAAAAAAAGAAAAGAAAAAATAGCATAGGAATAACGCAGTTTTATCTTTATCTTGCACTCTGCCCCCTCCCCCTATTTTCTCTCTCTCTCTACCACAATGTTCGTATCTAAAGTCACATACAAGTATATATATTCAGAGCGAACATAAAAAAGCTTCCATGGTTTTAATCTTTTTTTTTTCCCTCCGACATTTAGATAAATCAAATTCAGTCAATCATCGAGTTTTAAATATCAACTACTGTTAAATAATCGATAAACGAGTGAACTGTTTAATTAATGAAAATGTACTAGCATTGAAAAATATCACACGAAGTAGTACATTTTAAAGTGAACATTTTTATACAATATAGAAATTTCTATAAATTTAATAATCTCTCTTTTTTTTTTTCTTTCTTTTACCGAATTCAATCGATTCTTGATTTCAAATGTCAGTCACTGTTAAAATAATTAATAAACGAATGGATTGTTTAATTAATAAAAACGTACTAGCTTCGGAAAATATCACGTGCAAGTAGTGCATTCGAAAGTGAACGATTTTGATATGATATAGAAACTTCTTGATATAGAAAATTTAATAATCTTTTCTTTTCTCTCTCTCTCTCTCTCTCTCTCTCTTTTTTTTTGTTCTTTTTTTGGAATTCAATCGATGGCAGTTAACCTCGAATATAAGTAACTAAAAAATAATCGATAAACGAATAGACCGTTTATAATTAATAAAAATTAATTACGCTTCGATAGAAACATATCCGATAAAGTGAACAACACACTCGACCCATACGAAATCCTCAATAATAATCTTTTTTTTTTTTTTTTTTTTTTTTTTAAATTGAATCGATCGTTGACCCTAAACATCAGCGATCTTAAATAATCGACAAATGAATGAACTCTTTAGTTTATAAAAAATAAAATAGCTTCTTTATGAGACACGAATAGCCACGGTTGTTTCATAAATATAAAGAAGTAAAAGGGAGACAGAGAGAGAAAGAGAGAGATGAGAATGAGAGTGAGAGTGAGACAGAGAGGGGGAAGAGAAAAAAAGAAAAAAAGAAAAAAATGGCGAACATTATCGGTTTCTCCGAAAGCGTCGTTCTTGTTTCGAGGATTTTAGCGAGTAACGGCCGACGTACACGTAAGTTCGCTTTGCACTTAACCCCTACCATATCTGAACCCTTTCACCCCCTCCCCTCCTCACACCCTCGCACCCTACTTTCTCAACCAGCACCTTCTCCTTTACCTCTCCTTCTCTCGTTGCTCGCTCGCTCGTTCGTTTCTAACTACGTATATGGCTAACGTACGACGTAATACGTTCGAAGGGATTATCATGGGGGAGTATGGGCTTTTCTCGAGATTATTGCCCTTACATGAAATACTTCGCCAGTGAAATCGACCATTAACGATCGAAGAATACGTCCGGCCATAATAATGCTTGATCCTTATTTATCATTCATTTTGATATTTTTATTAAAGAAAAATTTATTTAATTCATACGAGAAAACTTTTCTCTCTCTCTCTCTCTTTTTATCTTATTCTTTTTATTTTTATTTATTTTTTTTTTTCATATAAAATTTATTCACGATTTTATTCGTTAAGATCGTAGATAAATATATATTAATAAAATAAAATAAAATAAATTAGTTATAATAAAAGACAATAAAGTGAAATGAAATGAAATAAAATAATATATACAATTTATTTTAATTAATTTAATAACAAAATTTAGTTCAATTATAATATTATTATATATACTACACTAGCATTATTATATATGCTATTCTATGTCGTACTATGCTATACTAGGTTATTTTATGTTACGTTATACTCTATTATGTAATATTATACTATACTATATTCATTATATTTAATACTATTATTATATATCACTATATTGTTATATAATATATAAAAATATATTATATTAGTTAAAAATAAAAAAGTAAATTGGTATGTAATATACCATATCCCAGAATAATATATATGATATTATATACATATACATATACATATACATATACATATATATATATATAAATTTTGTACATATTATCTATTCTGTCTCTCTGTGTGCGTGCGCGCGTACTTACATAAATAAATTTTTAATTTATACAAAGAAAAATTATATTAAAAAATAAATTATTGCAAAAATTATATCCATATCGAAATGGTTAATGAAAATCGAACGACAATGACTAAACTTTGAGAGCTTTCTTTGAAATTGTCCATCATTTTCTCTCTCTTTCTTTCTCTTCTTCTAAGTATTACGATCGCGTGCTAGAGCGATATAATTTAATCGTCAAATTACCTCCTCCTCCTCCTCCTCTTCCTCCTCACTCTCCCTCTCCCCCTCCCCCTCCCCGCGAATCTAAGCTCAACTTCATTTTCTTTGCTTATATACAAAAGCGAACAGCCGAACCATTAGAAAGCTTTCTCGACTAATTGAAGCTTGAAACATGATTATAAAAAGCCACTCTCTGCTGCTGCTACTACACTACTAATACTACTACTACTACTACTACTACTTCTACATATCTCCCCTCCTCTCTCCCAACCTCTTCTTCCTTGTTCGAAACATTATCGCCGGGACACTTAATTATCATTGAATCTAGAGATTAGAAAATACCTTGACTATCTTTTAAAAGCATCGAGTAAAGGAAAGAAGAAAAAAAATAGAAAAAAAAATAAAAATAAAAATAAAAATAAAAATAAAAATAAAAAAGAAACAATTTTTCCAAGTAATTTTGAATTTCCCTCGCAGCGCGCCTTCTTAATCCTTATGGATAATGGCCGACGCGGGAATATTGAATTACTTGCGAAGCCGCGCAAAATTAAATAAGCGGCGCGATACGATTTTTAATTATTCTTTTTTTCCTCTCTTCCCTTTCCGTTCCTTTTTATTTTATTTTGTACAGTATCACCTGACTCGATTTTTTTACTTTCTCTTTCTTTTTTAAATCGTGTGAATATACGATATGATATATACACATACACATACACATACACATACACATACACATACACATACACATACACATACACATACACATACACATACACATACATATAAAAGGAAAATAACAATGTTGGGTACCACGTGTTGGTACATAGTTATATATGCTCGTTTGTACTTTTTCTTTTTTATGAAGTATCACATATTACATTTTATTTTTAACTATAAATTTGAACTATATGTACATACATACATACGTACGTATATACATAGATACATAGATACATACATACATACATACATACATACATACATACACAAGCGTGTGAGCGTACACACTCACAACAGGAGACAGACAAAGTATCGGACAAATGATTTTTCTGAAATTTTATAAATAATTCATTGTATTAATATTAAACTAATAGATTGATTTATAGAGGGAAGCGTGACAAATCATTCATATTAATAGACTTCATAATTTTTAACATAACACATATATTCTTCAAAAGTAAATAAAAATATAATTGACGAAAGTATTTGGACAAAACTTGAATTTTTAAGAAATTATAAAAATAAATGTATATCAATATAATTTATCGACACAAAACAATAAAATACTTGGAATCTGTAACTGCCTGTATTTTTTTTACATATAGATTCCAAATTTTTTACGTTCTATATTATAAGAGAAATGCTCTTTCATTTTTGGCGGAGTATTTCAAATAATTCTGCAGGATTTCGAAATTTTTCATCGCTGATACTTAATCTTAAATATTGCCAAAGATGCTGAAACAGATTTAAATCCGGACTTTGCGAGGGTCATTTAAGGATGTTCACGGTGTTTTGATTTAAACAATTCTACATGGCACGAGATAAATGCTTCGGATCATTATCATATTAAAATATCCAATTACTATTCATAACTTATTTCGTATATGTTAGCATATCTATTTTTAATATTTCAATCTATTGTTCTTTTTTCATAATACTTTCAATTTGCCTTGACCAGAGAAATATCCATAATATTCTCAAACCATAATATTCTCAACTCCATATTTCATTGTTGGGATTTGATAACAAACGTCATCTCTTTTAACTTTTTGTACCGTACACGTACGCACTATGAATTCCATTAAAACCGAATAATTTGCTTTCATCACTGAAAAGCACATTGTATTGACCAAATATTTTATTGATCAATGAAGATGTTCCTTAACAAATTTTGATTGAGCTAACTAATTTTTTTTTTTGTAATCAGTGGTTTTCTTATTCCATGCCGTCTATGTAATCCGAAAGACATTAAACAACGTTGCACTGTACGTACGCTTATATTTAAATCATCACTTTCTCTCAAACTTTTAAAAATACCTACTGCAATCCTCTAGGATCATAGCTACTGACAACCGTCGTATTTTTCTATTTTATCTAATAAATATTTTTTTTTTGGTTACCGGATTTAAATAAGTTGTTTAAGTGGTCTCGGTCTAGAAATTATTTTCTAATACCATGTACGATTTGTTTTGCAATTTAAAAAGGTTGTGACACATCAAATAAAAATGCACCATCATTTAATGTTCCTATGATTTTTTTCTTTTATATATTTCGTCCTCGCACCATTCCAGAAAGATTAAAATAAAAACATAGAAATAAAATTTAATAAATATTTAAGATTTAAGTCAGAAATTATATATATGAATGAAATGTCCAAATACTTTTGTCCAGTCAAATTTAAATAAAATTTATTTTATACGTTGAAAGATGAAGATATCACTGTGTAACTTCTACACTAGCTAACAAGATACTAATATTAAATAATCCATAGATCGGTACTTTCACAATGACACGAAAACAAATAAAAATGAAAACATTTTTATTCATTTATTCGCCTGCTTCTCCTACTCCCCTTTCTCTGTGTATGTGTGAGTGTAAGCTTAATTGTAGTTCTTTTTACACGATTGGAATTTTTTAAATTTTTAACTCTATAAATTACCAACTATTGGACCCGACAAATATAATTTAATATTTTAATTTAATATTTTAATTTTATATCAACATATACATAAATATTTATATAAAAAATTTTGAATATGTATAGATTTATTCTCATCGAGTGTTAATTCGTAACTTTTATATATGCGCATATAGATACATATATATATATATATATATATATATATATATATATATATTTAGAATAACACACACACATATATATATACACATATGTATAGATTTATACAGCAATCTTGTCTCGATTCTACCTGTTGAAACGAGTCTCGTCTCGCGAGATAATTAGCAAATGATGACGCATCGTCGCTCGAGAAACGGAGGCCGGATTAACGGTAACTCTAATCTCGTTATTTCTTCGATATCACGTAGAAAGAAAACAGAAAGGAAAAAGAACGAAAATAAAAAAAAAAGAATGATCATGGAAAAACGATCGAAATTTTATTTAAAAAGTATCGAAACTATTCAAAATTAATAGAACTATACATACACACACATGCGCGCGCACAATTTGATTAATTTATTTTAATAATATACATGTGTGCACACGTATTCCTAATTTTTTAAATTTCATTTCATCACAAAAATTTATTCATATTTTAAAAGTAGTTTTGTTAATAAAAAAAAAACAATTTTTTGATTTAGTATAAAACGTGTAGTTATGTGAAATTTATATAATTAAAAATTTTTTTATAAATTTTTTTGAATTTCCAATTTCAATTTACACACACACACACACACACACACAATATATATATATATATATATATCATATATTGAAGTTAACCGATAAATTCAATACTTATAAATAATATATTAATGCATGAGCTTTCATTTTTTAATTTCATTCATCAAAAGTGTTACAATATCAATAAATAAAATCATCAGTTGCAAGATTTATTTCTATAATAAATCGATTAACGATAAAAAAAAAAAAGAACATTTTATAATATTTAACAGATAGAAATAAGATAAAATCGATATCTTTTAATTGCAATAACAATCAAAGAAATTATAACTTTGTATAATTATTATAAACCAACATTGTTAATTATAATTTTCTATAATTATTACAAAACAACATTGTTAATTACACAAAAACCTTATATACATAGATATACGAAATAACACACACACACACACACACACACACACACACACACACACAATAAGCGGGCGTTATCATCGTGTTTTCCCACGAACGATAACGTACATACATAACATGTACGTACGTACGTACGTACGTACGTGTATAACATATATATACATATACTTACACACACATAAACACACACATTCCAACACGTCATTACTCTCGTTTCATTTAGGTGAGTTCGTCGAATCGCTGACGCAAACAGACGAATTACATGGATAAGTCTATCTAATTTCTTCGTAGAACTTTTACGAAGAAATTTCAACAACAAAAATGAACGAATGCGATGTACATATATATAAGTATATACATATGCACACGCGTACGCACGCACACACAGAGGATGTTTCATTTTAAACGATATGGCTAACATCTCCGGTCTTATTGGTTTTATAAAGAAATGTTTCAAATAAAAGTTCCTAGGTTTCTAGAGGAAAATGTAATACGCATTGCAGTTATTTCATATAAAATGCTATTGTCAAGATACCGTAGTAATAATCTTTTTTTTTTTTTTTTCTTAAACGGAAATCAATATTTTAAGCTGAACAAAAGTTATAAAGAATATCAATCGAATCGAACGAGTACCTGGAGTACCTTTAAAATACCATTTCATCGAGTTATGGCGTTTTGAATTTTAACAAGTTGTGTATAATTTTTATAATACAAGCAATTTTCTTATAAACGCTTGACAACCAAAAATCTTTTTTTCATTCATTCATTTATTTATTTTTGTTCATACATTCTCGAAATTGTAATTATTTGAAGTAGGTTGACCTAGAGTAATCACAAACAATATTATAACAACAACTAAGCAATAACTAGAACTAAAAATTTTTCGAACATAAAATATAGATATCCATTAAAAAAAAAAAAAAAATAAAATAAAAAATAAAATTTGTTAAGACTATCGTTTCATAACGATAGCGAATATTCTATTATTAGCTGCAACAAATATTATATTTGGCAATGTTCTATCGAAATATTACTTTATAAAACGAATATAGAAACGGATGTATCTGACAATATCCTTTGAAACATAACACCCTGTATATGTAATTGTGTATGCGTATGTGTATATATATATATGTGTGTGTAGATTTTATACATAGGCAAATTAGTGGCATGTAATTTTCTCTAATAATTTGCATTTATTTTGTCGTTAAATCAATCACTCGATTACGTATGTGGTAACCAAGTTACACTGTATATACAATCGTACCACGTGACCAAAGATATTATATAAATAAATACAATCACTAATACCTCGTCTAAATAAATCAATGTGTGAAATTATATATGTGAAATATATATATAATTTCTTTAAAAAATATATATATATATATTTAAAAAAGGTTATATATATAATTAAAATATTATATAAACAAATACAATCATTAATAACTCATCTAAATAAATTTATGTGTGAAATTACAGAGACACATACACACACACAAGATTTCTTTAAAAAATATATATATTTTTTAAAAAGATTATATATATAATTTATTTCTATATAAAAATATAGAAATATATATATTTATAATATATATATATATAAATATATATGTATAACATAATATATGAATATATACATATAAATATTTAATAAATATATAAATATATAATGAATATATAAAAAAATATATATTTGATAAGTACAAGTATAATTTGTAAGCATACGCACGCACACACTTACTAATCGATGAAACTAACTAATGACTATATTGATACGAAGAAAAGATAGAAAAAGCGAAGTGCAAAGTTTAAAAAAATAAATAAATAAATAAATAACATTATTTTCTAATGACTAATCTGATAAGATAAAAATATTGTTTTCTCTCCTATGTATAAGAATGACATAGATCAGAGTGTTAGACATGTCGAAAGTCTTACGTCAGATCTTCTAAGCAGGATGCGTAAGATGTAGAAAATAATCGTTGGAAAATTCTTCACGTGATCTTCGGTAAATCGAGATTACAATGGGAAATATACTTGATACTATTGTGATTGGTTCTTGAACAAAAATTTATTTATCATCCTTTTTTTATTTCTTTCTTTTATATCCATTTAGAGTAAAAAAAAAAAAAAAGAACATTGTAGAACGGGTAAAAAATTTCTAGAATAATTTAAAAAAATATCAAAGTTACTCTTTTTCGCGACTTTTCGAGCTAATTTTTTTTTCTCCCCTTTTCTCTTTTCTTCAATTCGTAAAATCAGGAATTTACATTTTCAAAATCTACGTGCCTTAATAAAAAAATTCAAAAATTGTTTTACGAAAAACAAACTTTCGTCCCACTTTAGAAACGTTTGATCTTGTCCTGAACGTTTTTTTTCGTTGCGATCTGAAGGAGAATGAGAAATAAAAGAAAGAAAAAAATAAATAAATAAATAACAAATGGCCTAGGAATTCTTGAAGGAGTGTGATTAATTACATCGTATTATTAATAATACCTAGAGCAAATATTTTGCTTCACTTAAGAACTTTTAGCCCGATCTGTATATAGACGTGTATATTTAAGGATATGATTAGTTAGATAGATTGAAATACTTCGATCTCGCAATCATTATGATTTGACATATATATATGTGTGTGTGTATAATATAACAATGTATGTTAGTTTTCGGAAAAACTTGCGTACTGAGAAGAAACGATAGTCGATCTTCTCGTAGCCTTACGTAGGCGTTTAATAATACTCGTCGAAGGTTACCAAATACACATCGATAAGGCTAAGCTCGTTCTCGTCGTTGTATCGATCGCCGTCGAAAATAACTTTTCCACGAATCGGTTAGAACCGAAAGAACTTTCCTACTCGTTACATGAATCAGATCCAGCAATATTAATTTCTTTATTTATTTGTTTGTTTGTTTGTTTGTTTGTTTATTCATTTTACAAAAAAATACTACTCACTCGAGACACATTTAAGTATGTATGTATGTACGTGCAACACGTTCAACGTGTGATAGAAAGATAATAGTATCAAAGAAAAAGAAAAAATAATTCAATTGTAATAAGTACTTTGTTGAGAAATACTTAAAAGTTTAATAAAAAAAAAATATGAAAGAGTATTCCGTCAATAATATGTTTCTTTCTCTTTACGTAAACCTTTCTGCATGATGTGATAAGAGAAGGGGGGGGGTGGAGAAGAGAGTTTTATCAAATCAAAGATATATTCCAAATTCGATATAAATCCACAATGAAAATTTTCAATTAATTTTTAATTAATTTCTTTGATAAGTCAACATCTCTTATAATAAAATATATTATTATCATTATATCCAAATACTTTTAACATACACACACAATACATAAATCCATACGTACATACAAACAAACGAACAAACAAACAAGCACACACTATATATATATATGTGCTCTGAACATATTATTTTAAATATAAAAAATAAAACTAATTATTCTCTCTTTCTCGCACACGTGCATCATATTAGTTCCCTTCTTTGTCTGTTTCTCATTCTCACACACTTTCTCTCTCTCTCTCTCTCTTAAGTACTACAATCGTGGGCGTTAATGTTGATCTAGCGGTTGGTATTACACTATGAAATTTGAAGCAGTGAACTGCAGCACACGCTTCCACGAATCTTCACTGTGAATTCAACGTGCACTCACTCTCACCCTCTCCTACTCTCCCTTCCTCCCCCTCCCTCCCTCTCTCTCTCATTTTATCTGTCTGTCTATCTGTCTATCTGCCTCTTTGTCTCTCCATCTCTCTCTTATTCTATCCGTCCATCTATTTGTCTGTCTCTTTCTATCTATTTCTCTCTCACTCTTTCTCTCTCTCTCTCTCTCTCTCACACACACACACACACACTCTCTCTCTCTCTCTCTCTTTTTCTTAGATGGTAACGAGGACGCAAAATTGCATATCCGCAGGAAAATCCGGGACGAACGTGGACGCGTAAATATTTCTATAAATTCCGTGACGCATTCTCGGTACCGAGTTGAATCTTTACCGAGAACCTTGCGAGTCTCTGATCCAACGTGTTCCAAATTCGAAGTTTGTCTTTCGAACGTGTGCACCAAGTAAACCGAACTCTAACAGTTAACGTAGTACCTACATATATATGTAGGTATTTTTCCGCCCATTTGAAATATTTATTAAATTTATTCAACAACACGAAAATTCTAAATAATTCAAACTATTCGATAATAATAACGATAGGAGAAAGATTGTATCAAAATTATATAAATAATTGAAAGAGAATGAGAGAGAGAGAGAGAGAGAGAGAGAGAGAATAATTAAATAAAATATTTAATATCGTTTACATCAGGAATATATTTTATCATTTTAATTTTGTATTGTAGTAAATTAAATTAAAATATTAAATACAACAGATGATATACAACAGCTTACCGATTCGAGAAAATACAAGCATCAGAACGAAAATGTCTAAATAAATGTAAAAATAATTCGAGGATGTAACAATAATAGCAATAAGAAAGGTAAAAGTTTAGAAGAAGAAAAAGAATGAAAAAAAAAGAAACAACGTGATTAAAAATATAATAGATTCTAAAAATCACAAGTACAACGAAGAAAACAACTTGTCAAATGATCGAGCTAATAACACACTGTATATTAAAAAAGAAAAAAAAGAAAGAAAAAAACATCAGAAATCTCAAATATTGCAGATTGCATACTAAAGAAAAATAACCGAACTCCATATTATTATAACAAAAGCATACTTGATCGTTCCTAGTTGCATTCCATTCCGTAGAAAGAAAAGCATTTGCCATTCAATTAAAATCTTTGTTCTCTTCATCCATCTCGTTTGATAATAAAAAAAAATCTCGGATGCCATGTGCACGCGCGTTGCTCATTCGCTTTCAGAATTTAATTTAATATATATAATAATAATAATAATAATAATAATAATAATAATAATAATAATAATAATAATAATAATAGGAAGAACAAAAAAGAGAGAAGAGAAAAAGAAGAAACAAAAAATCAGAAATTAAATTCCCGAGAACATAATCTCTTATAACAGGAATGAAGGGGGGAGGGGGGTGCGTCTGGGTTATACAAAAAGCTTCAAAAGTAAAGCTTGTTTAAATTGAATGTACGAACGAACGAATAAAATAAAATAAAATAAAATGAAATAAACTAAAATAAAATGAAATAAGAGTAGGATGAAAATACGTACGTGTAAAAACTCACGGATTCACAATTTCCGAAGAAAGGGAAAAAAGAAAAAAGAAAGAGAAAAAAAAATAGACTGACCTACGTAAGTAAACGATCGAAGAAAACTTTCTACGCGAGCTCGAAAGTTGTACTCATTGCGAAACGAGATTCGACTTTTTCTAACGTTGGATCTATCCTTTCTATTTCTATCTCTATCTCTCTCTTTCTTTCTCTCTATCTATCTCTCTCTTTTTCCATCTCTATAAAACATTATCCTAAATGAAGGAAAACCGTGTGTTATACGTACGTGTGTGCATAACACACATGCGCGCACGCGCATACATATCATATATATTTCTACACACAACACACACACACACATATATATATATACATATGCAAAACACGTGTTCGAACCGGAAGAATTTACATCGATGGATACATACACAAGAAGTTTGCGAGCACGTCAGCAAGCATCCGAGCTTTTTCCTACTTTGCTTTTGAACTTACGTGACGCAAGATTCTTATACTTTTCTTAAATTCAATCGCATTTCTATGTTGTCCACGTACAGGTATATGTATATATTTATCTTTGTATCTATGTATATATGTATGTATGTATGTATGTATGTATGTATGTATGTATGTATGTATGTATGTATGCAGGTAGTAAAAAGGCATGACACAAAAAATCAATGAGATAGATAGATAGATAGAGAGAAAGAAAGATTGATAGAGATAGAAATAACTCTACTTAAATATTATTAATAATATTCTATTTTATTATCAAAAAATAAATGTTATTTAATTACTAATAAACTTTTTTATTTTTGTTTTTCTTTTGTTAAATTACATATTAAAATCTCAAAAACAGCTTTCATAGTATTACATGTGTTTGATCTTCCGTTAAAAAAAAGGGGGGAGGGAGAGAGAGAGAGAGAGAGAACATTTTATTGGCCAGCCTAATAATAAGAAAAAACAAATATCACAATAATACACTATATTATATTTCCTACTATACTCTCTATTATAGTATTACATATACATACGTACGTGTGTGTAATATTATAATATTTTTTCCTATTATTACAATTTATAATAATATTAAAAAATAAATAAAAAAAAATTATGATTCAAAAAAATACAGATCATTAAAAAATATGACAGTAAAGATACAAGAAAAATAATAATAACAATAACAATAATAATAATAATTCAAAACATAATATGCAGAACAACAACAAATTCAAGATAGAAAATGAAATTATACGCAAAAACATAAAGGAAAAAAGAATAAAAAGGAAAAAAAAAAAAAAAGATAGGAATCAAGACCTACTTAAAACATAATTCCGTTCGTTAGAATTATCTCGAGAATGAACTTCTTATCACCGAATAAATTTACGTATTATACGTTAAACCATGCATACACAATCGAGAAAGACGAAGGACGAAAATACTAAAACGTTAAGCATTTCGTCGTACTACTAACTACGCGAAATCAATTACTAAGCCTCTTGGAATAGCATGCAACAATTGCAGAAAGAAGGAAGGGAAAAAAGAAGAAAAAAAGGAAGAAGAAAAGAGAAAGAATAAAATAGAATAGAGAGACATAAAGACACAGGCAGAAAGAAAAAAAAAGAGAGAGAGAGAGAGAGAGAGAGAAGGAGATGAAGAAAGAGAAAGAGAAATTCCACGAGGGACAGGAACAATTTGAAACGAATCTTTGGTGGGTCGTACCGAATGCGAGCGAATTACTATACTCCACCCTCGGTGGACGACGAAGAACGACGACACGACACAAACTACTGGGAAAGGAAGGAAGAAGAGGTAAATGAAAGAAGGAATGAAATTTTCGAAAGGGATGAGAACGGAGAGAAAGACAGAAGGAGTGAGAGAGAGAGAGAGAGAGAGAGAGAGAGAGAGAGAGAGAGAGAGAGAAAGAGAAAGAGAGACAGACAGATAGAGAATACGTCCGTTCGCATACGTCAAATTACAGTTTTCATCCTCAAGCTTGTCATTATCTGCTCGTCCCAAGACCCTTAGTCCCTACACACGTACAGCATCACACACACGTGTGTACGGATATATGCATGCACGTATATGAACGAGTTCAAAGAAAAAGAGAAAAAGAAAGAAAAAAAGAGAGAAAGAGATGGAAGTATATATACAATAGAATAAAAGAAAAGGAAAGAAGATAACGAAGAGGAGTACATGTTGGAAGAGAATAAAAGAAAAACTTGTCTTTTGTCATTTTCATGAGATTCTCTCTCTCTCTCTCTCTCTCTCTCTCTCTCTCTCTCTCTCTCTCT
>NC_057692.1:8342893-8395393 GCF_014466175.1 Vespula pensylvanica
AAAAAAAAAAAAAAAAAAAAAAAAGAAAAAGAAAAAAAATAATAATAAAATAGAAAAAAAATATACACACGTAGATGCATATAAACGTGAAATCATCTCATATGAAAAATAATCCATATACGTGGGGCTATATTTCATGGAGACGCTCTGGAAACTAGGAAACGACTTTCCGCGAAACGATTATAGACTTCCGGCTGCCGTTTCGAAACCGCGTCCTCGCTGAAGTAAACGTGGACTGATGCTTTACTATACTATACTATACTATACTATACTGTATGTATTGTACCACATCATATAGTACATACACAAAAAGAGAAAGATATACATAAACGAGTTAACTATTCGTTTTCTCTCGTTCGACACGCCAGGATCATTATCCTTCCATAATAACGGAGTCTGTCATATGAAATAAAATGATTGAGAAAGATTGAAAGAAAAAGAAAGAAGAAGAGAAAGAGAAAAGAAGATTAAGTTCGTTTTTTTTTTTTTTTTTTTTTTTTTTTTTTTTTTTTTTTTTTTTTTAATGATAAGCCAATGCAAAAGATATCTTTTCTATTTTTGATATTATAGAAATAATAATGTAATATTTGTGATTATTAAAGATAATTCCATATGATTCTTTCTTCTTCTCTCTCTTTCTTTTTTTACTTTTGTCCATTCTGTATACATAACAATATACATACACACATACACACATATATATATATATTTTTCTGTCGATCATAACAAACATAACTGATAGAATTAAAAGGATAATATCGAAGACTTTATTCTATTTTCGATATATTTTTAATTAATAACTTTAAAGAAGACACTCCATATATAATATTAAATAAAAAGTAATTTTTAAATGATAGACAAATACTCATAATCAATAGTATTAATCGATTGAATTGAATTGAACATCCCATATTGTACCATATATACATATATGTGTATAAAAATAAAAATAAAAATATCTAAATAAATAGAAAAGAAAATTACATATTATCTACTGTTCGTATTTCAATTTACTTTGTTTTTATTGTCCCACGTGCACATCTATTCTTGGAATTCTCCATTCTTCTTAGAATTTGTCGATGCAACGATGCATTCTTATATCACCATAATCATAAATATAATCAACATGATCATCGTCGTCGTCGTCGTCGTCGTCTTCGTTGTTGTCTTCGTTTTCATCGTTCACCGTTCTCATCGTCGTCTTGTCATCATAATCATCATCATCATGTACGAAAGAATGGAAGAAAGAAAGTCGAAATGGGAAAGGAACATTACGTGGCTCGTATCCGCTGCTTGCAATCCGTGTATTGGATTTATGTGTTTGTGTGTATTGATATATATGTGCGTGCGTGCGTGCGTGCATGCGTACGTACGTGCCTGTGTGTTTGTGTGGATGATTTTATGCGTGCCTGGACGGCGGCCGCAGGAAACGATCGTGTGTCATTACGCGAAGTAATTTCTATTCCGAGGCAAAGCCGATATCCCGTCGTTGTATTCAACTGTGCGTGCGGAGAAAGATCGGCAATACTGCATCGTTACATATATACGTGGCGACTTCCATCTTTTATTTTTTATTTTTTATCTTATTTTATTTTATTATTATTTTATTTTTTCGAATTATTTCCTTTTTTATTGCTTAAGCCGTCCGACTTTGTTTTTCTTTCGAATCGGTAAAAGAAAAAAAAAAAAAAAAAGAGAGATAGATCTACGGTATCATCAGAAAAATAATAATTTTCTAAAGAAATCTACACCAAATATGAGTCTCCCAGGAGTAATAAACTAACAAGGTACTTTCATATCTGATTTATTTCGTTACTGTTTGATTATATATATGTATATATGTATGTATGTATGTATGTATGTAGTATGTGTGTATAAATCTGTCATTTGTGCATACACACGTAGAATAATTCAATTCTATATTTTCCAATTGGAAATTTACTTCATTATTTTTTGTATATATATATATATATATATATATATATATATATGTATGTATATATATGTTTATTATTTTCTTCGTAGGACATGAACTTGGACTTGCATATTATTTAAAAATAAAAAATAAAAAAGAATAAAAAAGAATATATATGCATATATTTACACCTTACACATACATTAAAATAATTACTGCGAACACAATTCGTACATACACTCAGGATGGCTCAATTAGATTATTTCCTTATCTTAAACTTCATGATCGTTTTACACATAACAACGTTTCTTCATTCTATGTATGTACATCTCAAACTATTATTCAAATACACACACACACACACACACACACACGGATATATGAACAGGCATGCGTATATTTAGATAAAAACGTCACCCGAATCACACGAATTTGAGAATCTATCGCTGCGACAAAATTTCACGCTTTCTACAGCTATCGTATATCAGGTATATACGTATACCAATTACAAACAACCATTGAAAGAAACTTATGTATATCGATTTCTTTCATTTTCGAAGACAAGTCGTCGAATATTTGATCAATCATCGAATTCCATTTTTTCGATTACTTCGAAAATATGGATTATAAACTAACGAGAGTTTTATAATAAGAGAAAATACTTTTCTTCTCTCAACCACGTTAGCCTCCTCCCTCTTCATCCCTTTCCATCCCTTTCTGAGAACGCCACCTTTTCATCCCCATTTTCAACGCTTTTCATCGTATGCACCGAACCATCGAAAGGATCTTTTTTTCTTCTCTCTTCTCATTCTATCTCTCTCTCTCTCTCTCTCTCTCTCTCTCTCTCTCTCTCTCTCTCTCTCTCTCTCTCTCTCTCTCTCTCTCTCTCTCTCTTTTTCTTACTCGTTACGGACCCTTTGGCGTTCGTATTTTAACAACGAAAAAACGGCTAAATAGTTTACTTAGCATTCCAGTCGAGTTTACCCCCAACTCCCAATCCTCAATCCTCATCTCACCCCAACTCACCCCTACCAAATCTCCCCCGTTCACCTTCTCTACACGTCGGCAACTTGGCTTTTAGTGGGTGCTTTTTTAAACGGAGAAAAGTAGTTAATCTCGCTCACAAGTTTATCCCCACCACCACCACCCTTATCCCTTCTCCAGAGATTACCCACAACCACAGCGACCGCCGCCATTTTTTTCTTCTTCTCTGCGCGCGACATTAGAATTGTTCTTTTTTCTTTTTTCTTTTTCTTTTTTTTTTTTTTTTACTACTTTCTTTCCCTCTGCTCCCTCCCTCTCCAGCTTCTCCCGTCCGCTCTTTCTTTTTCTCTTTCTCAAATACTACGTATAACTCTAAAAAAAAATGTTTATAAAATTTCTTTTTTCCTTCTTTCTTTTCATTTCCTTTTTTACTACTCATATAACGTTGAAGAGCTAATAAAAATATTCAACGAGTAGAGATTCTCGTTGAAATATTCAATAGACATGTAGTGTTCGCGTACACACACACACAGACACACACTATACGTCCATTAAATATCTCAACGGGAATTTCTACTCGTTTAACATATATATATATAGTAAATATTCAAGAAAGGCAGGGAGACAGATAAAGAAAAAAAAAAAAAGAATTTCTATAGATCAAACTCATTTTAAGATATGTACGAATAAATTGCAGTAATACGATTTTACGAAGTTAAAAATAATTAAAGTAAAACGACGAATTCATTCTCTCTTCCCTTGCAAAAAAAAAAAAGAAAAGAAAAGAAAAAGAGGGAACAATATTTATTCCTTCCCCTCCCATATTCGCACGCGTTACAACAATAAGCGTGAAAATAATACAACAGGAAATTCTCTCTCTTTTTCTCTTTCTCTCTCTCTCTTTCATATCAAGGACAGAGGGAGGAAGAGAGAAAGATCTTGAGAACTGGAGTTAGGATGGGTAACGAACCATGCTTAACAAAGTAGAAAACAAAGAGAGTTCTAAAGGTCGAAGAAAAAAAAAAGAAAAAGAGAGAGAAAAAAGAAAATAGATCCACCACTCGATAAAAAAATTTCTATCAATTCTATAAAAAAAAAATAAATCAACTATTAGCTAATAATTTAGCATCATAGCAAATATAATAAATAATTATTAACGATAGTGAATTCATATTGAAATGTATATATCATAATATAAACACTTATTGACGATAAATAACAAATAATATATATATATATAATTATTTTATATTTATTAAATATAATAATGATGATAATAAATATATATAAATAATTGATATATCAAATAAGAAATACTTTTCTCCACTTCAAATTCTTCGATAATTTATGTGTTGTGTGTATTTATATATATATAAGTTACACGATCAATGTAAATGAGACACCCTATATATTCTTTCGAAAGAGCGAGAAAGATGGATGGACACCGTTCGATGGAGACGTAACAGGTGTGTGGGCCGTTTTCTACTCGTCAAGAAAGAAAGGAAGAATCATAACTTCCTCGTACTACTTTTTCATCTTTTTCTTATTCAACGCCGCCATCTTTGATACTCG
Organism: Vespula pensylvanica; assembly: GCF_014466175.1. NCBI lineage: Eukaryota > Metazoa > Arthropoda > Insecta > Hymenoptera > Vespidae > Vespula > Vespula pensylvanica. The sequence continues at coordinate 8,347,365 of NC_057692.1, forward strand.
CGAAGAGCAAGAAGAAAAAGAAGAACAACAAGAAAACGAAAAAACGAAAAAGGAGTTCGAAAAACGGTTGGAGCCCTCTCAAGTGTCGTCGGGTTTAGTGTTGAATACACAGACGACAAACAACAGAGATCGTTTGACACCTGGAACTTTTCGAACCCTTGGTACTTACACAATGGACTCGTAAAATCCTGCTTTTGTTCGGATAATAAAGTCCCTACTGGTACTGCCGGTTTGGGTATACCGTTGGTTGTTTGTGACTTGTGTTGTGTTGTTTTTCAGCAGCTGGTGGAAGACACTCAATTATAATTAAAAATTTCAAAAACGAATTATCTTACGATTTTTTTATCATATACCAATCTCTCTCTCTCTCTCTCTCTCTCTCTCTCTCTCTCTTCATTCTATTCTATTCTACTCTATTTTACTCTACTCTAATTTCCTCTATTTTACTTTTCTTGTATTTTTCCCTTACCCGTTTAATTCTTGGCTATAAACTTCTTCGACTTGGATAAAAATTTCTTAACCTTACTTTTTACTCATGGTCGTTTCCTATTTCTTTTCTTTTCTTTTTTTTTTTTTATTTTCTACACTACTGTAGCTAGCTTTCTCTCTATATCTTTTTCTTCTTTTCTTTCTTTCTTTTTTGCATCTGTCTCTTTTCCCCCCTCCTTGATCTTTCGCAGAGTTCCTCGAAGAAAAGTATTTCGTCGAACTTCTCCTTAGGACCCCCTACAGTGATTCTTTCTGACCAACCCTAAACCTTCTTTTTCTTCTTCTTTTTTCACTCTCACTCTCACTCTCACTCTCTCTCTCTCTCTCTCTCTCTCTCTCTCTCTCTCTCTCTCTCTCTCTCTGTATCTCTATCTGTCTATCTCTTTTTCTCTATTTCTAACCTGTCCTTCGAAACCTTTTCTCAACTATCGTGAATCGACTGAAAATTGTGCTGGTTGCTGCAGCTCTCCCTCCCTCTCTCTCTCTCTTCCTTTGCTTCTACCGACAGGAGATATCATCTCTTTTTCTTTCTTTCCTCTTTTCCTTCTTCTACTTCTTCTACTTCTACTTCTTCAGCCACAATATATCTCGTTAGGATTGAAAGATTTTACCAAAGTCTTCTTTATAATCCTGAGGAAAAAGGAAAATGGAGGCAAAGAAGGGATAGAGGAAAGATAGATAAGTCACAAGAATTCATTTCCACGTACGTATTCCTTTTTTCCTTCATTTTTTTTTTTCTTTTCACTTTCCTTTCCCCTTCGCTCCCCTCTTTCTCTTTCTCTCTCTTTGTTGAAGAAGTAGAGGATGAAAAAGAAGAAAAATGTTCGTTGATTCCACGAACGTGACAGAAGAGAGAAACAAAGCCTTCCTCCTCCTTGTCGATCGTTAAGTTTACGAGACCACGAGATAATTATCACGTCTCGCGGAAGTGACGTGACTATACAGAAAAAGAGAGAGAGAGAGAGAGAGAGAGAGAGAGAGAGAGAGAGAGAGAGAGAGAGAGAGAGAGAGAGAGAGAGAGAGAGAGAGAGAGAGAGAGAGAGAGAGAGATTACAAGCTGTCTCGTCCGAATCGTCGAGCAACTTCTGACTCACTAGGGAATATACCAACATGGGGAATTACGAAATGGTGAGAAGAGGGGGATTTATTTGGAAAACTCTTCGAAAAAATTGGAAAAAAAAAAAAGAAAAAAAGGAAAGAAATAATCTATGAATACAATCGAACGACTAACTACTACTTTTCTACCGATTACGTGACAAAAATTATTAAACTTTTCTTTAGTCTTTTTTTTTTCGAATTATATATGTATATATATATCAGGTAATAAGAATGTTTTTATAAAATATTGTTATATTTGTTAAGATCTGTAATAGTTAGGAATATTTAATAAATAAAGAAATATACAATAAAAAAATATTTACAAATAAGCGATATTAGATTCAATTTTATTTTCTTGTCGAAATTTAGTGATAAGATGATTAATGAATATTGTCATGTAAAAATCTATGAAAATTAAGTAATAAATAAATATAAAAAAGATTGTGCATTTATTCGTAAAGGATTGAGGATCACTGTAATTCGAAGGCTATAAAACTTATAATAAATAATAGCTGGATGAATAAATAAAAGAATAATCTAAAATATAATTCGAAAAGCTTCGATAAATCACTTTTATTCGAAAGGAAGAGAATAACGAAGAACATAAAAATTATGTAATAAATGAACAAAAATATATTAACTAAATAAAACATAATAATCTCCTAATAAATAATATACTATACTCCTAATATTCTTCCTAATAAATGACATACCACTGCGATCTGAAAGAAAGAAAAAAGAATAAAAAGATTTTATAAATAAAAATAAAAATATAATAATAATAATAATAATAATAATAATAATAATAATAATAATAATAATAATAATAATAATAAACTTGTTGAATTATTCCAATGTGGAAAGATGTTTGAGAACCACTGTGATCCGAAAGGAAGAAAATAAGGAAGGATGCGAAGAGTCGAGGAAAAATATCGTGAAATTCCAGAAAGATGATCGGTCGATCGACGTCGTTGGTGCATCATAATACCGTTTGGCACGATCGCGAGGGAATAAAATTTGAAGAACGAGAGCATCCGACGAATACGACTACTACGACGCTACGACGAGGTCGACGACTATGACTATGACTATGACTATGACGACGAAGACGACGATAAGCCGTCGTACCACTTTTCGCGCGAACCTTTCCCTCAAAAGAATAATTCTACCATAGAAACGTTCCCCGACAAAAGATCCATAGCAAACGAAAACAAGATGATTCGTCATCTTTTCTTCTTTTCATCATTTTTCTTTTTTCAACAAGCATCTTCTTATCTTATCTTTCTCTTTTCTATCTCAAACATTTCTCATGGAAATTTAACCGATCGCATTAAGAAATTACGTATAATATCCGTTCGAATGTAACAACATAAACGATCGTGTTTTTCTCCTTTTATTACTTCTTAAAAAAAAAAAAAAAAAAAAAGGAGAGAGAAATAAAAAGAAGAAAATAAGTTTTCCAATTACCTGATAACTGTGCTTTTTCAAAAGGAACGAAGGAAGTTTAACGACAAAATAAAGACGAAAATTTAATATCCAAGGGTTTGAAGTTCTGAGAAATCAGAGAGAACTCTCGTTTTCTCTCTCTTTCTTTTTCTTTTTCTCTACGTTTTACTGTCTCACTCGTCTCGTTGTTACGAATAGTTCCGACGAAAAGTCGAAATCCACCGAAACGAATCGCGTTCGGTCGCTGTGGCAAACGAGAAAGAGAGGACAGAGATATATAACTATAGAAGAAAAGAAAAGGAGAGGAGTACTCTCCTCAACTCGTGTCGTGTCGTCAAAACGAAATGCGAGCGACGAAGAAGCATATGAAGCAAATTATAAAAGGTCCAAACGAAAAAAAAAAAGAATAGTCAATATATATGTACGTTGTGTAGTGTATATATATATATATGTGCGTATGTGTGTGTACGTATATACGTTCATAGTAAGTGGAATAATATCTTCAAACGAGATTTCTTCCTTTTCGCTTCCTTTTTGCCACGAACATGAGAATTTCACCTTGCCGTTTGATCGTAAGCATTACCAGTTGAACGATATGACCAACAGAAGAAAAAAAAAAGAAAAAAAAAAGAGAAAAAAAAACTGAAGAGGACTTGTATTTATTCGATCAATATTTTTATTAATTGATCGTAAATATTTCGTAAAATAAATGATCCAGTATATACGAATATTTCGATCGATATAAATAATTAAATATCGGAATCTCATCGTCTTATATCACATGCTAATATTTTATCGTAAATAAATAGCGAAATAAAAATATATATATATATATATGCGTAAATATAACCATAAAAAAAGTAAATGTATAAAATTTGATCGTAGACTTACCATTCGATGCTCCTGTAGCCTCGTAGACAACAATGAAGAGATTTGAAGGATCCTACGTTAGCATATTCGGTCGTTACAACTTCCTTCGTAAATCTCAATCCACCCGGTAGATTTTCAAACTTGTGCATGGAACAGTAGTCCTTCAACTCGTTTCCACCGGAAAGTACAACGAGTAAGGACACGAGAACGAAAACTCTCATACCGAATAATTCCGCCATCTTACTTTGTCGATCTACACAATTCTCTTCCTGTTATTATATTATAACCAATCAATATTACTAATATTCTATTAATAATTTTGCACACTCGCGAATAATTTTTTTCTCTCTCTCTCTTTCTCTCTCTCTCTACTCTTCCCCCCCCCCTCTCTCTCAACAAAGAAAAAAATATTTTCAAAAAAATAATCGCGATGATTGTATGATTTTACAACGATAATAATAATGTTAATAAAAAAAAAACAACAACGAAAACGACAACAATAATAATAATAATGACACTAACAGCAACAACAATAACAAAATGGCGGACGCGAACGCGAGTTTACATATTTTTGCGCGACTTTAAATCGGGCGTACTAAGGGGATCACGTGACTCGGCATGAAATAATTTCCAAGATCGAAAAGAAGATGGAAATCTCCTTCTTTCTTCCCACGCTCGTCTCTCTTTCTTTCTTTTTCTTCTTATTTTATCTTTCTTTCTCTTTCGGAGCAACAACTAGTTCCCTTTCTTCTTTGCCACTTCGTTCTTTTTGAACTTTCTTCTTCTTATTCTTCTATTTCGTCGACATCACACGAACGAACGAACGAACGAACGAACGACGAACAAACGTACGAGCTAACGAACGCGAACGAACGCTTTCGCGCGGTTTAGCAAAACGGTTCCTTCTTCTTTCTCTCGCAAGATTTTTCGTTTATACAGAGCTGGTACACATTGCTAATATTAAAAAAAAAAAAAAAAAAAAAAAAAAAAAAAAAAAAAAAAAAAAAAAAAAAAAAAAAAGAATATCAGAGAAACTACGAAAGGTAATAGTAAGTATTCGATCGCTTCGTTCTTCGTGTCGTTCGTCTTCTGTCTCTTTCTCTCTCCGTCCGTCTGTCTATCTATCTGTCTCTCTCTTACACACACACGCGCACACATACATACACATACGCTCGTTTCGTCCTTTCTTCCTGGACGGTGCCGCGTGTTTGTCGTTAAACACGCGACCAAGAAACGAAGAGAAAGAAAGAAAGAAAAAATGAAAGAAAAAAAATATATATATAGTGAGAGAGAAAGAGAGAGAGAGAGAGAGAGAGAGAGTAAGAGAGAGTGAGCGAGAGAGCAAAAAAAAAAGAAATATCCGAAAGCTTTGCGGCCGTTTACACGAAGATTTTAAACAACGGTTGGGAAAAGTACTTTACCACACTCCTTTACTCCCCGTTAACCACACACACACACACGCGCACACACGTACGTACGTAAGTACGCATGTACGAACACTACGCGCGCGAACACACACGCACACGAGAAAAACTCTTTTTCGCCGTCTTGTTCGTTCAGTCACCTCTTCATGTCGAGATTGACTATCATATTTTTCTTATGTTTTTCCTTACTTCCTTCCTTTGTATCTGTTTTTCTCTTTCTTTCTCTCTCTCTCTCTCTCTCTCTCTCTCTCTCTCTCACTTCTCGTTATTCTTCTTCTTCTTCTTTTTTTTTCCTTCTTCCGCGAACGTTCAAACGTTAAAATAAAATGAAACAACTGTGGAAGTAAAAACAAGGTAACGCAACATTACGCTGGAGTAATATTTTCTCTTCTTTCGTGTATTAACTACGTTGGGATAATAAAAAAAAATGCGTGTATGTATGTAAATGTACGTATATATATATATATAAACGAAAGAGAAATCGCACCAATACAAAAATGCCAGAGACAGAAGCAACAATAGCAGCTGAACGAAGCAGTAACGTCACACGATACACGCACGATGAATGCCAACGGCAGACTGCGGGAACAGCCACCTTGAGCAATGCACGCGCGACCGTTCGAAACGGGCCGCCTGTTGCCTCTCTCGTGACGCTTCGCTCTTATTCGGCTATGTTCGGTCAACCTCGTCGCGACACGCTAGGAGTACCTTACGCCTTCTCTTACGGGAATTTTCGGAACGCTTTTAAATGCACATTCATTGCTTCCCCCTCCCCCCATTTTTCTTCTTTTCTCACGTTATTATTCTAATTAATTTTAATTAATTTTTATTTTTTATTTAATGTTAATTTTATTTGTATATATGTATATTTATTATATGTCTATATATTTATATATATGTATGTTTCTACTTACAAAAGATAGATGAATAAGATGATGAAATATTGGAAGTTGAAAAAATATAAAATAACAATATTAATATTAATAATATAATTACTTATATAATAATAATATTAATATTAATATTATTTTATACAAAATATAAAGTAATAATATTAATTTAGTGTATGTGTGTACGTGTGTGTGTATGCACATAATACACACACGTTTTTCTTGATGAGGTCGAAAATCGAAATAACCTATAAACACACAATATACTAAACTTACTCATAGATGTGAATTATACTCATTACGATGCAGTTATATGTGCGTGTGTATGATATATATATATATATATATATATATATATATATATATGTGCACCGATGATAAATAAGGAAGGTTAAAATCCAACAAATTTAAGAAGCGGGAATACTCTTTCGTGTTCGTCATTTCGCACGATTTCTGTTCTAAGAAATCGATTGCGTTGATCTTCTGAACTATATTACACGCAACTTACACATACATACACATGCTTGTATTCGTAATATAAAATGAAGGACGGAACGGTAGAGTATTATATGTTACGTAAAGTTTACCCGTGCGTGTTAAGCTATGTTAGGTATTTATCAATGTATTATTCTCCTCGATTTTTTTTTATTGTCTAACGATTGATAATGACGCCGAATGTTATCTTTCTTTTTTATGACACACAGGGCGCGCACGCGCGCGCGCACACACACACACATGTATCGTACGTTATTCACACATCAACGTTAATCTTAAATTTATCGGCTTTTGAGTTCTAGTTTAGGTTAGGTTGAAGCTTAAGTGTAAAGTAAAGCTTAAAGCTTGCATAAGTACATAGATACATGCATACATACAAATCTACATATGTACATTCGTATGTACATGATGATGAATATGGAAATGTATGTATGTATTGAAATATATATATGTATATTTCATTCTTACTTATCTTTTAAGCTGTAGTTAACTCGAAAATTAATGTCCGTTTTATATACATACATGCTTATATTTATTATATGTGCTTATATATATATATATATTTCTTAATTTATAATAGATTCAAATAAGATAATGAAATATGGAAAATTGAAAAAATATAAAGTATGTATTATTACTTTTCTTTAAAAATTTTTTTTAACGTTTAATATATCGAAAACATACATATATATATATTTTTTTATTATACTTTATTAATATTGTTATTAAATTATTATTATATTTTATATAAATATTAATATGTATCAAGAAAAAGTATATAATATTTTATATAAAAAAATATATATACATACATATGTATAATTACCGAAGGCTTTAGTTTTCGTGAGATCTGATATATTACAGATCTGTATCTGTCCCATTATAAATGTCCAAATATATTTGTCCAAAAATATATCAATTAAACAATATATATATATATATACACATACACACACACACACAGAAGGAATTAGTCTCCCGTCTTAAATCCACCATTATGTATATAACTACATAATATATATATATACATATATATAACAATATATATATATATATTTTCGCGCAGCATGTCGAACGGTAAAGTGAACGACGTTCATGTATCGTCGTTTGTTTTTTGAGGTTATATGGAAGCTCTTCGACGACGAGTAAAGAGGACGAGCACACTTCACTTCTCCTTTTTTCTCTTTTTTTCTTTCTTTCTTTCTTTTTTTCTTTTCTTTCTCTCCTTTTTTTTTCTTCTTTCCTCTTTTCTTCCTTTTCTTTCTACCAACCATCCCCCTGTCCCCTAACCTCACCCCTGCCACCAACAAGCACCATCACCACACCACCACCACGCCTTTTTCCTCGTTCGAAAGCAAATAAAATGAACGTCTCGTAGCCCTCGGGTAAACGCAAACATTAAAGAAACGCCGACGATCCTCGAGAACGAACTAACACTCTCAGTATTTCCGCGGAACTACTACAAAGCGACGAAGATGACGGCCACGAAGTAAAGTCATCGACTAAATAATTAGCATTTAGCAAATACAAATTTCAATTCTTATTTTTTTTTTTTTTTTTTTTTTCGTAACGTCGCCTCGTAGAACGCGATCATTGAATTTCAGCGATTCCTTGTTTCAAATATTTTGTTAATTTACCGTACTTTTTATTAATATTACCGGTATACTCGGATGAAAAAAAAATAAAATTTAAGAGAAAAAAAAATATTAATCTTTTATTCTCTTTATACAATCGTTACATGCATCATGTATATACGTATGTATGTATGTATAATGCGTCGATTCTATCGCTTAAGTATATGTAATGTTAAAAAGAGCTAATACACGTTTGGTTATATATATGCATATACATATGTAATACGTTATTTGCAAATTTCATTTCTTTTAACGTGCAACGATTTTTTTTTACTCGGAAGCCCGATTTCCAAGTATTCTTCTTCTTTTTCTTTTTGTTTAATTAATGTTTCTTCTAACAATGTTTATTTAACGATATATGTATAAATATGAGGAAAAGAAGGAAAGATATTATAATAATTTTAATAATTAATATCTTTATATGAAAGAGTTGTGTTAAAGAAATAATTTCATTATTCTAATTGACATTTGTATGTTGGAATTTAAACAGGTGAACACTTGGGAATTTTAAACGAGAGTATATTGTTAAGAAAAAGAAATTTCATGATTCCGTAGAAAAGCATTTGTCTGTGAGTTGTTCTTTTGAAGAGAATTGTCGAAAAAAAAAAATGCGATCTAAAAAATATTTGTAAATGAACAAATTCAAAATAAAAAAAAAAGGAAATAAAAAAAACGAGAGAGAGAGAGAGAGAGAGAGAGAGAGAGAGAGAGAGAGAGAGAGAGAGAGAGAGAGAGAGAGAGAAAGAATTTCCTGATCCAAAATTACATCGAATGTTATATGAGTAATAAAAAAAAAAAGGAAAAAAAATCGAAGAAATGTTCGAAAAAATAAAGGAATTATTGAAGAATGTTATATGAATAATAAAAAAAAGAAAAAAAAAAATTGAAGAAATTTCCGACAAAAATACAGGAATTATCGAAGATGAAGAAAAAACGAACAGATATAAACAAAAATAGAAACAAGAAAGAAACATCGTTAATGCGTGATAATTAAAGTTGCTTAGAAACTAACGTAGTAGAAAAGGTACGGTTATAGTTACTAACGTATGTACGTGCATACACACTTATGCATGGATGTATGTAAGTACATACGTACGGATTGGCTCGAATCGCATTCCGAGAAACGCAGAGCGCGCTTAGCCGGGTCCTTTCGTGTCCGTGTGGTAACGATTATGTCGGGATGCTCACAGCAGAAAAGCGTGTTTACACGTTCTCGTACGAACGACGACGACGTGCTTTGCTAAAGCGAACAACGTCAGGACACGCGTCTTAACCACGGCCGCCGATTTACGTCCATTCGTGTTTTTCCCTTCACGCGTTCCCTTCGAGGCTTCTTTGTTATATTTTTCTAATAAGAATGTGTAATTGGAGTAAGTAACTAGATAACTATTAATCATGACCATTTTTAATCTCGAAAATTAAAAATGTTTCGAATCGTATGTAGTTAATAGAAAAAAGAAAAAAGAAGGAAATGTGTGTGTGTATATATATAAAGCGAATCGTTTGAAAATATATTTTATCATTATTTGCAAAATTCGTTGATACATATGGTGAATTAAAAACCCGCAGTGTATTAGTGAGTACATATTTAAGTGCGAATTAACAAGTACATGCATATATGGATAGTAGTGCGTCGTGAGTTAGTATAGTAGTATGTGGTATATGTGTATGCATGCATGCGTGTGTGTGTGTGTGTGTGTGTGTATGGACGATTGTCAGTTTGTTAAATAAAATCAAGATGGCATCTTTAACGTCATTCAACGTGAACATTCGATGATTATTCGGAAATTGAAAATGGTCCTTACAAAACTAACTTACGAAAGAGATGTACTCCGTTTAATTCCGTTAACTTGGCCGAAGACATAATATATATATATATCTATATATATAATGGGTGTATGTACGTGCCAAGAGAAGACATCTGGAACGTAAGTATTTAATAACATGTAAGAGAGAAAAAGAGTGAGAGAGTGAATGAGAGAGAGAAAGAGAGAGTGAGTGAGAGAGAGAGAGAGAGAGAGAGAGAGAGAGAGAGAGAGAGAGTGACTCACGATCGCGCTTTATAATTTATTACCTTGAATGCATCGTCGGGACTTGTGATCTATCGTGAGATCGTCTTTTGTACCATAAAAAGAGATTAAAGTAAGTGAAAAATGATCGATCGATCGATCGATCTATCCGGATTAGTTAAAAGGTGCTGTCACGATCGACGAGACAATTATTGCTTCTTGAATCAATATGCTTCGATTTTGTTTCTTTTCTTTTTAACAATCTTTTTCTTTTTTGTTTCTTCTTCCTCAGACACAACACACACACACATACACACCTTTTCTTTTCTTTTTTTCGCGTTACGTCCCATACAAAATAGGTCAAAGAATAATGCTTATGCTTTGGTCATTTTCTGTATTTCTTTTTTTTTTTCTATATTTTTTTTTCTTTCCTTACTTCTTCAGGCCGTTCGTTCATAAAAGCTTTCCCGTATGTAGCGTATATGACTTGAGCGACAGGTACGGACAAAATATGAACTACAAGCGCAATAGGGAAACGCTCTCCCTATCTCACTTCCCTTCTCCCTGCACTATGCGACTATTACATCGGTGTATTGCTTGTGGTAGGTTATTATGCTCGTTCATAATCTAACAATCGAGTTGGACTATGATAGAAATTTTTTTGTTTTAAAAATAGTAGTTATTATTAAATTAATTAAATTATTTGAGAAAGGTAAAAGAAAGAAAAAATAAAAACATTTGATAGATTATACTTCTTCGAAGATAGATTAATTCGAAAATATTTATTAATCATATAAACATATATATGTATATTATCATATATATATATTAATCAGATATATATATTATTTCTTAATTTATAAAAATATCTAAAAGATATTCAATTCTGCAATTAGCACGATATATTGCGATGGAATATAATATATAATATATAGATATATAAAATATGGCATATAATATGATATATAATATATAATATATAAAATATAACGTACGAGAGATAATAACAATTAATAATAAAAAGAAAATCGTTCGTATCTTGAATTTTGTAACATGTGTATATAATGGTGAACATAAGTAGAATAGAAAACTTAATCTAAAATAACAATAAATGAGAATAAATAAGAATAGTAAAGAAGAAATGAGTGCGTTTCTCTAATAAATTATTAAAAAATTCTATTATATCTAAATCTATTTATCTATCGAAATATTATTAGCAATAAACTAGTAAACTGTAAATATTTCAAGGAAGAAAAGATTTTGGAAACGTGATAAGTAGCTATTTGCTTGTAATACTAATCTACTTTTCATTTAATTAGATTTCGATATATAGCAAGTAGTATGGATCCGGGTCTCACCACATGGAGGTTGCTGCTTTTGAAGATCCACAGGCTCATTGACGATGATTCTATTATAAAATTTGCGATATTACACGCGGAACTTACCAAAAATTTTAGTTCAACGGAATTTTTCGACAGAATCAATGATAACTGGAGGAGATTCGCTCTACGTTTATGAATAACCGAAAACATCCGTAGCTTTCGAAGCTTCAATTACCACACTATTAAGTACGACTGTTCGTACTTTTCAAAATATCGAAAAATAAAACGATGTTTACGGTCAAAGGACTTTGAAACACCCACACGTGTGATGCCCGCATGTTTTCCTTATCCTATACGTACAAAAAAAAAGGAGACATATCTTCTCCTTAGCATATAATGCGGAAAGATTCCATAAGTAAAAGTGTTTCTGTAAAAGTTGAATAGCTCGATTAATGAAAATTAATTTAGGTTCCTAGACGATATAATATCGGATTCACGCCGATATATCGAATATTCGTCGCAGATGAATCCATCCCTTGATGATCTAGTTTGAAATGAAGAAAGAGAAAGAGAAAACGAGATAGGAGATAAGGAGAGAAAAAATGAGAAAAAAAGAAAGAAAGAAAAAAAGAGAAGAAACACAAAGTTAGTGGCGAGAAAAAGTAGAAAGTAAAGAATAGTTAGAGAAGAAAATTAATAGGAAATAGAAGAAGATTAGTAGAGAAAGAGGAAGAAAATTAATAGAGAAGAAGATTAATAGAGAAAGAGAAGAAGAGAAAAAGAGAAGGAGAGGAAAAGAAACTGGGAAAGCACGTGAAAACTAAGAATGGAACTGAGAACAAGAGGTGGACATCTCGAAGATCGTTTTACCTAAGCAAAATTGAAGTAAATAAGTATCAAAATCTAGCTCGATTTTTCTCTATCGATAGAAAAGGATTTACTCAAGGCCTCTTACCAAGGATCCGTATCCTAAGATTATATAAAATAAATATCTATGAATAATATTAAATAAGAATTAATTAGAATTAAAATTAATATAAATAATAATATTAATATAAATAAAATAAATGAAGCGATTTATTCTTTCTGTTTCGAAAGATTGTTCGTTCGTAGATGTAACTTTCAATTTTATTTCTCCTACAATTTCGTTTTAATAATAATCTTAGTATTTACATTTGTATTATAAAAATTTTATCGTTAATAAAATAAATATTAAATAAGAATTTTCTAATCCTCAAGCTTCCTAATTTTCTAATCTTCGAACTTCTTAATCTTCTAATCTTTGCACTTGTTAATCTTCTCTAATCTTTGAACTTCTTTGAATTTGACTTCGAACACTCGATTTCATCTTCCTCCAACATGATCAAGAACCGATTAGTTACATGATTAACAATCGCGGTTGTAAGAATAATTCTTTAAGTATTATTCCGTTATCAACGTAAAATAAGTTAAATTATAAAATGTTTAAATTTTCCCACATGGAAAGAATAAATTTTTATGTTTACTCGTTGGAATACAAATAGAAAACTGAATCGTTAACGATATTCGATAAATTTATTGAAATATTAAATCAGAATTATTTTATATTTTACGCGTGTTACGACTCTTCTAACATTTATCGAATTTATTATCAGTTGAAATATCAGTTTATTGTATTTCGTCTATATCTTTATGCCGTTTAAATAAATATAAAATTACTGAGAGTTTAAATTTTTAAGCTTGTACGTTTGGAAAGATATAACTCCGATGTTTACTCGTCGGAATGTGAAAGAAAACTAATACGATAAATATCAAAGTCAGTCAATATTTCGTTTTTGTTGATTTTACACGAAGGCAATTAATTTTGAGAGATTGAAATTTGCGCGTATAAAAATATTAAATTAAATTTCTTTTACATTCAACATCTATTACACGAACTTTGCTTTTAATGTTTAGATAAACGTATAAATTTGATTATTATAAATAATTGTTATATAACTTTTAATAACTACTAGGATTAATTACAATGCTTTATATATCTTAAATGAATGAATTTTAAATAATCGATGGAATTGTTTATTTGTAATCCGCGAGTTAGAAATAAGACAAATGCGATATTTATTGCTTGAAATTCAATGATAAACAAACAAATTATTGGTTATCTTATCAAAGTCGCTTAAACCACTCTGTTTCTCCGTTATAATTTATGTGACTGATGATTAATGAAAATGAGTATTAAAATTCGTATGGATTGAAATGTGCGATAGAAATTATTTTATTTTAACGTTGAATTAAGGCCTAGACGATGTTCCGATGAAAATGCATTAAAAAAATATATATATATATAATCTTGATTATTACAAATTATTATTATTATTTGATTATCAATATTGGTAGAGAACACTAGTGTTATGTATATTTTAAACGAATGTTAAATAATCGAGGGAATTGTTTATTTCTAATCTGCGAGTATGATAAGAAAGGTACGATGTTTACTGCTTGAAATTCAACGGCAGACTAATTGTTTGTCTCCTATTATCAAAGTCTCCCAAACCCTTTCTTACGTCGTTATATATGTTTACATCGTTGATCGGTAAACGAGAACGAAAATAAAATTCGTATATATATAATTGAAAATTATTAATTAATCAAGCAGACTTCTATCGGAAAAAAGAAATAGAGCTGGCATGTTTACCGATCGGCAAGCAAGTATTTTCTATTTTTAGCATAAAAAATCATCTGTCAAAAGCTCATTAAAATGTCAGAATGAGTTATCGTGGTTATACCGTGTAAGCATCGCGAAACGCGTTACCTTGCGTTTGAAATGGATCAGAAAATCTGAGCATCAGTTTACATAGGACAAACGAGAAGGCAATCGTCTAGTTCATGGAAATATAACTCACACCACTGGAGCGTTTACATGTAAAATCAGTAGTGGGGATGCATGCTTTTTTTTCTCTTTAGCCACAAAGTTCAAAGGGCGCCACTGTACGAAACTTATTTTTTTCTTCTACTCCATGAAAAATATCGAGTAAGACGCGTTCACTTCAACAGTGAGCTCAAATCGTAAACTTTTTATATAGATGAAGGTGTCATTTTAAAAATAAAAGTTTAAACGAGAACATAACTTTTTTAAAGAATTTTTCAAAGAGCTTTTTTTTTATGCAGAAATTATTTTCGAAAGAAGAACGATCTTTTTTCAAAGATAACAATGCTTTTTGAAAAATTTGAATCCTTCTAAATCAGAAATATGAATCATTGATGAATATCCTTAAAAATAGCCAAAGCAAAGTGTATGTTATATATCATGAGAGTTCTATCGCGCATGAAAATAGTATTCGAATTCTTTCGAAACTTTCACGGAAAGAGATTCGATATTATCTCCCAAACAAAATATTTCTAACGTTACGTGTTCGAAAGGCACGTGTAAATTCGTTCGTAAAATATTTGCACGTTAAATTATTAATAAATTCCAGAAAAAAAATGTTCGAACTCGCGAGCCACGAGAAAACCGCCATTTTTTCCTCTTTATTTTTTCCTTATTCTACTCGTTGAGAAACATCTTAAATAAGGAGTTTGGTGGGTATAAGAATTTGTTTTATTTCATATTTTCCATTTATATATATGCATTTATTATAATAAAAAGAGATGCTATAGATACTACAGAAAAGAAAGAGACGTTATTTTTTTGTTTTCTTAAGGACGTATAAGATCTAACAAATCTTTGATAGATTTGTTACCTATAATTTGGTTGACTTTTTTCAATGTGATTTCGCTCACTATTATTCCTGCTTGTACTGGATATTTTCGAATAATTTCTGGTGCCTTTTCAGATATCTTTTTACTAACTTCTTTCGAACGTTTTTCGTTATTATAAAGTCCAGTTACGTTTAACTAAAAAAAAGAAAGAAAGAAAGAAAAAAAAATATCGATTATCGGTATAGAAGAATGCCGTAATAACTACGCTTTGTCTTCAGTAGATATATTATCGACTTATGTTATCACTTATGAGTCAATTTTCTAAATGTCGAACTTCAACTCATTATAGTTAATTATTCATATAGTATCGTTGTTCACTCTTACAAAATTAATTAGTAAAGAAACTTACATCAAGTGATTTCAAATTTACGGTCGACGTAATACTCGATACTTGTAACTTGTTACCTTTCGGGCTCATACGTAAGTTACAAGTAACATCCAAACCTTTAATTATTCCACTAAAATAAGGTTTAGAATAAAAATAAAAGTTAGGTTAATAAATGTTTTAAAACACGATATTATATAATCAACGAACGATATCCAACGTAAAGAGAACTGTAATATCGACTGACGAAATTTACCGACCGTACAAAGTTTTACTTTACCATCGATAGATATTCGTGAGACGTTTGATAAATCACTTACACGAGTTCACCCTTTCCATAAATCGGATATTTGTTAGCTGCGGTCCCATTAATATCGTATTTGGATCTTGTAGTGATTTCTTCCCAATGGAATCCTACTTTAATCTGTAATCCTACTAGCATGAATTTACCCTCTTTGACTTGATAATTCGATAAACCGGATATGTGAAGATTTTTTAAATTTGTATCAGCCCTTATAAGAGAAAAGAAATTTTCATCGAATTTATAAATGATTTATATATATATATATATATATATATATATAATGTATATTAATTTATATATATAATTAATATATAAATATAATGTAATTAATTAATATATATGTAGATTAATATAATGTAATGTAGTTAATATATATATATATTTCTTTTCCCAAAATATCTTACAATTAAAACTTACGAAATATAGGATAAATTAACGTGAAGGGTTTCTTCGACTCGATTGTACGGATCGAACACAGGTATTTTGAGAGACTCATTTCCTGTTTTCATTACAGTCTTAAATCTTTCTAAGAAAGGTTTCATGTTGATACTATAATTTTCTTTCTGTCCATGCGCGAAAGCATGATAAGAAATGAAAATTACAGTGTATATTATGATCGAACGAATCATTTTTCTGAAATAAATATATAAACGTATAATTAGATAGGTTCATTAAAGATTGGCGTATAATGTTTATTGTTATTATTTGGGATTGATGGATTAATATGTATACTTATCATACATACATACAAACATACATACATACATGTATATATATATATATATGCATGCATCATACATACACCGTCTGTCCAAAAAGTTCCGTGACTAGATTAATAAAAAATAGAGAAATGTTAAGATGGCGGTTTCAATGCTTCAGGTCTTTTACATAGTCTTCTCCTACTCGAGCACAATGTAAAGAACATTCATACAAACATGTGATATTGTCAGAAAAGTCTTTCTTTTGGATGTTGTTCAACTCTCGTGTCAATGTGGCTTGAATGTTGAATATGTCGTCAAAGCATTGACTCTTTGTAAATTTTTATTTTGGGGAATAAAAAGTCATTCGGCACTAAATCGAATATGCAGGGTAGTTGAGAACTGACACTTATTTTTTCATTAGAAACCGGTACAATTGCAGCTGTATGAACGGGCGTGTGATCACGCAGCAAGAAGAAATTCGTGATACGCACGAATGTATAACATCTCAAAGAAAGAATTTTCTGACAATTTCACATATTTGTATAAGCATTTTGTGCGTTCTATTCAAGTGGGGGAAGACTATATATAACACCTGAAGCATTGAAACCGCCATTTTAACATTTCTTTATTTTGTATTAATTCAGTCTCGAAATTTCTGGACGGACACACACACGCGCGCGCGTACATACATATATACATATATACTCTGAATGATTACTTAATAATCTACATTAATTACTTCATGTATATATGTATATTGAATTAATTATAATTGACTTATACTTACAGTTTCGATACGCTAATTAACAATTCTCGAAAAATATTAAGAAAAGTATACACGATGACCGCTTTTATAAATCGCCGTTATCATAAATCTGAAGGTAACAACTTTTTATCGGATACGATATCATTAGTTATGATTGCATCGTAGTTAAAATTTATGTACATGTGTGTGTGTGTGTGTGTGTGTGTGTGTGTGTGTGTGTGTGTTGTGTCAAACTGAAAATAAGTAAAATTCTTAAATTTAGAATAGAACATTTCCGATATACAGTAGGTTTAATATTCCTAAATGATTTAAAAGATTAATTATTCTTTTTCGAGATATTTTAAACTAATGCGTATGTATCTATGTATATTTTTTTTTCAGATTGTAAAACTGCAAGGTACTATTAGTTACTACAAAATTTGTAAGATTAACTAATTGCAAAAATTAGTCTAAAATATCTCTAAAAAATGTTATTTATTCTTGAAATCATTTAACTTTTTCATTAACTTTTGGTTAATTTCGTGTATTTTACCTTCGAAGAAAGATAATTACAAAATACAAAATGTATCAATATTTTATGATATTATTATGGAAAAAAAGTTACCATTTGTATTCATTATGTATACATATACAAAGAAAAAACCGAGAATGATACGATCAACGACTTAGGTTTATTTTTTTATTTTTAAGAAAGAAGAGATATCAGATCCATCCAACTTTTGTTCTTTAAAAAATCGTTGATGATATTCGTAACTAAAGTATTGAATTTTTTGGTTACTTCTACTTGATAATCCTCAATCAATTGCGGTGTTATATCGGAGATCATTAAGCTTACGATCCTTGATATTTCTTTGTCGTAAAATAATCCAGTGATATTTAGCTATAAAATCGTTATTCGAATTAGTGATTACAATCGATAGAACAAGATTTTATTTAACAAGAAATTAGTCGATTATTATTCATGTCGTAATATATTACAATACTTACGTCTAGTTCTTTGAGTTTGATCGCCGACTCGAAACTATATACGTATATATTATCATCTCTTGTTGAAAGACTCATGTTCACGGCTATGTCTAAACCTTTCACGTTTGCCCTAATAAGAAAAAAGAAAAAAAGAGAAAGATAAACAGAGAGAACATGAAAAACGTAAATATAATTTTTGTCGAGATTATAAATTAATATATAAAAAGAATTGTTCCATTTTAATTTGATAAGAAGTCGATCTATCAATCGAAATTCGTATCAATAAGAGAAGAAGACGAAAATTTGAAAATCTTATTTTTTTTTTCTTCTTCTCTTCATACTTTAATTATTAAATAAAAATTATCTTTTGTATGTCTGACGAAATATAATTATTTATATAGTCGATTTCATTTTTATATGAATTAATATCGAAGTATATGTAGATACGAATCGATTTATCCATTTATCTTGGACAACAATGAATTCTATTATTATTATTATTGTTGTTGCTTTATTTTTTTTTTCTTTTTTATTTGACTTACTTGACGGCACCAAAACCGTATATCGTTAAAAAGTCCATTAAAAACCCTTCTAAGGAGTAATTGGTAACCAATTTGATCGTATCCCATAACAAATGTAGGTTAATTTCAATTCCAATGAGATTGAAGTCTGCCTTGATGACCTTGAAATTAGACAATTCGTCGACCTCGAAGAATCTTAGGATTCCTTCCGCCCTTTCACGAGAAAAGAATATTAAAAAAATTAAAAATTAAAAACAAACTGTTCATGTTTTATTTTTTTAATTTTTTTTCTATCGATTGCCATATCGTTTTATGTGTTATATTGAATAACAACAAAGAGTCGTAAAAAAATGTACACGATTATAAATTGAGTAAGTACTTACTTAACAATATGCTTTTCGTCAACTTGATACATATATCGTTTTAATTCGAAGGGATCTAAAACTGGAATTCCAAGGGTTTTGTTTCCATTTTTCATAAGCTTTTTGAATTTGTCCATTGTGATTGTAGAGTAAGTGGTAATAATAGAATCTTAGAAAAGAACAAAAAAAAAAAACGAAAAGGATTCAGTTTTCTTTTGATGTCTATCATTTCTTTCTAATATTTGTACAAACTTACCCCCTGTATCACCTCCGTATGCCAAACCATGACAGGAAATCAAAATGGTTGCTAATATTATCAATAAAATTTTCATTTTCTAAAAAAGAAAAGAATAAAACAATTTATATATTATTACTTTATTATTTTTCTTTCTTTCTTT
This sequence comes from Vespula pensylvanica, assembly GCF_014466175.1. Classification (NCBI taxonomy): domain Eukaryota; kingdom Metazoa; phylum Arthropoda; class Insecta; order Hymenoptera; family Vespidae; genus Vespula; species Vespula pensylvanica. Next base: position 8,367,123 of record NC_057692.1, read on the forward strand.
CTTTTTTTTTCTTTTTACTATATTTTGGTACGATATTAGAATTTATTTATCGTGAAAATTCTAAAATAACTTAATATATACGAATATTATTTGTTATATTATTCATTTTTTGTTTCTGTCTGATAAATTAATGTTTATTTATCGTAAAAATTCTGAAAACATTCAATATATATAATTTAGTATATTATTTCTTTACTGTTTCTCTCTGACGAACTAATATCCCTTTTTATTTAAGAAAATTCTGCAAAAATTCAATTTATTATTATTATCTTGCAATAACGTAGATAAAAAAAAGAAAAAAGAAAAAAAAATACATAAAACAATTTGTTATCTCTAAGAAAAGGTAATCCCAAAATTATTATCAAATATTTCCGAGCAGAAAATGACATCACGATTACGATTTGGATCGTACGTGTTTTTTACTTGATTGACGATAACAAACATTAATTTAAAAGAACAAAAAGATATAATTACGTATGTTACCTTTCATCAAGCACTTTTAAGAAAATTTAATTCAAAAAATTTTATATAAGAAAAATTATTAATATTAAATTATAATACAAGTAAAATACTTCGAGTTACGGTTTTCAAATGTCCCGAGTATATGTAGTTTTGATGCTAAATAACGAAACTTGTTAGGGACAATAATTGTTCGTCGTTAAAAAACAAAGAAAACAAAAATAAAACTGACGAAAATAAAGGAAAAAGAAAAAGAAAAATAAAACGCGCAGTAACGTTAAAGACTGAAAACTCAAAACATCGCTATCATAATACGTGCACGTTTCTTTTTATCATTGTTTAGTCATTGAGAGTTAATATATCAATGATTATTATATGTCTAAGTTTACGTTTCTATATTATTATCGAATGTTAAAATATTAAACGATAAACCTGGTCGTGAGTAAAAATTCGATACTTTTATTTTTTCTTTTCAATTTATTTTCCATTTCTTTTTTTTTCTTTTAACTTTTATCAACGAATAACATCGTATCGGATTGTTAAAATTTTCGATCATCGATGATTATTATGTGTTAATAATTATCTATAAATTTTGTTGACTTACTCGATCTTGCACGATCAATTTTTATCATTGTTTTAACAAGGTATCATATGTATAGAACACTTATTATGTTTCACTTAAATCGCGTGACTTACGAGTTATATTATTTATATTATTATATATATATTTTTCTTTCTTTTTTCTTCTTTTTTTTATTTTGTTGAAATTAATACTCACTGTTCATGAATGTATAAACACTGGTAAGAACGTCGATTGGATCTCGTCTCGATGAATCGAATATTAAAAAAAGTATTTCGGTCTTATATATATACACACACACACACAGGCAGCTAATATCTATCATTTTTTGAATGTAGATTTTGTTATCGGATTGGTTATCGCGTAAGGTTTATCAACGATAATTTCGTTATTTTTATTCGACAAGAAGTGGGTATACCGATTTTCGTATTTTTTTTATTCCATTGTCTCCTCGATCGAAATTAAATTTATTTAATTTTTTACGAGCTATGATCTGACAATGTTTGAAAGAACGAATTTTAACAAAACTACGATCGCCTTATTTGTTTGTCCTAATTCATTCGAAAATTTAATCGTTAAAAATGTTAATTTTATTGAATTTTATGTGACAAACGATAGTACTAATTTTATCAATTAATTTGAAAAAAAATATTACGATTAGATAGTAACCAATGATTATTTAACTATACTCCATTATTGAACGCATCGATTATCAAAATCAGATTGATCTAACAAACAGCAATGTTATATCTTTTGAATTTTATATAAAATACGATAGTACAAACGAAGTTATCAGCAAATTATTTATGTCGTAATGAATAAAAAGATTTCACAATTAGACGGTAGTTAGTGACTGATTAACTATATTAGACTAATTTACATTAAACTCGTCGATTATCAAATTAAATTGATGTAACAACAGGATGAATGGCTGCGACATAAATGTCGTGACCAAGCAAAGAAAAAAGATTTTTCTTGATTGGACAGTAATTAGCGATTAACTATATTAAATTATTAAACACGTCAATTATCAAATCAAATCGATGTAACAAACAACACGAGAGTGGCTGTGACCTAATCTAATCTGACAACGAACAAAAAGATTTTTCGATTAGATAGCAGTTAATGATTAACTATGATGGGACCATTAAACTTCGATTAATCAAAAACTTATTTTTTGTAAAAGTAATAGAATAAAACTCGTCAATAATTTAATCTCTCTGTTAATTATCAAATGCATTATAAATATTAAAGGTATAAAATCAAAGATAATAATAAAAATAACAACAACGGCAACAACAACAATAACAATAACAATAGCAATAATAATAACAATCACAATAACACTAACAGTAACAATAACAATAATAGTAACAATAACAGTAACAATAGCAGTAACAATAACAGTAACAATAATAATAATAACAATAATAATAATACTAATAACAATAATAATGATAATAATGATGATGATGATGATGATGATGATGATGATGATGATGATGATGATGATGATGATGATGATGATGATGATGATGATGATGATGATGATGATGATGATGATGATGATGATAATAAACAGGAGAAAAGGTAGACAAATACAAACAATTAATTAATAGAAGAAATACAAAGAATATGTAAGAAAAACCAAATCGCTATAATCCCTCTTCTGGTAATATCTACAACTGTTATAACACATAACTCGTTTACACAATAGGTAAAACAATTCTCCGACTGAGTAGGGATATGCGCGATTAATACCAAAGGAAAAAAGAAATCGATTATATTAAAAACATGTAGAATAGTTCGATAATTCTTCAACCAAGTAACAATAGAAATTACCTTGAAACTTAATTCAATTCGTTTCAGTGGGGACAGTTTATCCATGGAGACGAAAAAGAGATAGAACGAGAGAAAATAATATTACTAATATTACTACTAATATTAACTACTAATACTATTACTACTAATAATAATAAAAAGAAAAAGAAGTAGAAGAAAGCGTTGAAGTAGTCATACTGGATTGGAAAAATAAAAAGAGGCAGAAAAAAGAGAGAGAGAGGGAAAGAGAAAAGGATAAAAAGAAGGGGATGAAAAGAAAGAAAGAAAGAGAAGGTATAGAGGGTGGGGAAGAAGAGAAACATAGAGAAAGAATGTGTGTGTGACTGTATCTGTATAAGAGGGAGAGAGGGTGAGAGAGAGCGAGAGAGAGAGAGAGAGAGAGAGAGAGAGAGAGAGAGAGCGCGAGAGGAGGTGATGCGGTTGTGGTAGAGGGAGAAAGCAAGTACGAGCGAGATAGAGAAAGATATAGAGAACGAGGGAGAAATAGAGAGAGAGAGAGAGAGAGGGAGAAAGAGAGACAGAGAAGGGGTGGTAGCAAAAGGGTGAAGTGGGGTGGTGGCAAGAGGGGGGTGGCAGAGCAGTTCACTCTTACTAGCCGTGACTCGACTCGTCAGTGCGGCCTGAACGGTTAACCGGCCTACTTCTCTCGCGCTCTGCTCGTTCTCTTCTCTGCTCTCTCTCTCTTTTACGTTATCTCCCGCGATTGCGTCGGCCGTTATCAATCGCCGTAAAACGTTGGTGCCGTTCTTCCGACGATTATATATTATTGTTAATAATTATATCCACAAACCTTCTCCTCTCCTCTCTGAAATACGTCGATATTATATATATATATATATATATATATATATATATATATATATATATACGAAGCGTTCCAGAGAAAAAGAGAGAAAGAGAGAGAGAGAGAGAGGGAGAGAGAGAAAGAAAGAAAAAAGAAAAGAAAAGAAAAGAAAAAAAAAAGAGAGAAAGAGAAAGACTTTGAAAGGTGTGCTCTCTCGACATATCAACAGTTTCAATTCTATTATATTATCCCTCTCTCTTTCCCTTCTTGTTATTGTTACTATCGTCGTCGTCGTTGTTATTGTTATAGTTGTTCTTATTATTGTTATTGATATTGTTGTTATTGACGTTGAAGGCTCGGTTATGTAGTCGTTCATTCTCGCGTGTGTAACAGAGAGAAAGAGAGAGAGAGAAAAAAGAGAAAAGAGAAGAGAGAGAGAGAGAGAGAGAGAGAGAGAGAGAAAGAGAGAGAGAAAGAGAGAAAGAAAGAGAGAGAGAGAGAGAGAGAGAGAAGAGCTCGAAACATTTTCGTCTATTTTAACCTGCATTCTATCGTATTTCCTTCTCCCCTGTATCTGTTTTCTTTATCTTTCTGTTTATATTTGTCCATATCTCTTTCTCTTTCTAGTATCTATTTATCTATCTATCTATCTATCTATCTATCTATCTATCTATCTATCTATTTATTTATTAATTTATCTGTCTATCTATTCGTCTGTCTGTTTATTTGTTCATTCATTAAATTTTCTCTTTCCATTTCTCTTTCTCTTTCTCTTTCTTTATCTTTCTCAAATTCGGGTTCCTTCCGTCATATTCCTATAACCATCAGGTGTTACTACACATCAACATCGTACGAGTGGACGATTCCTCGATTGAACGAACATCCTCCACTTTACTTCTTCGCTGACGTGAAAAGGAGCGCATCGAGGTTCTTCTACTACTATTAAGAGTAGGAAGGAAACGAAGAAAATTAAAAGAAATAAGATAATAAAATAAAGACAAAAAACAAAGAAAGAAAAGAAAAAGGACTCCTTGTAACCTCGTCGAGGCATGCCGAGGATCCGTACGAGGACCACCGAGGATCGCGCGTAAAAGCTCGACACGAAACGAAAGACGCTCGAAGAGCCAGGTAATAACGACAATGTATTAACTTTGTTTCTTTTTTTGTTTGTTCGTTAGTTTTTTCTTTTTTTTTTTTTTTCTTTCTTTCGTAGAATTTTTACACTTGTTCTTTTAATAATTAAGATATATTCATATAAACATGTAAATTAATTTATGATACATATATATATATATATAATTAATTAATATAATGTTAATGTTATGAAAAATACAAATTAATGATCGTGAATCGAAAATTTATTCTTACAATTTGTCGAGGCATCGTTTTTCTAAATGATCGATCTTTCTCTTTCTATTTCTCTTTCTTTTTCTCTCCATTGATCGATCGATGGATCCATCTCTTTCTTTCTCGTTTCTGTTTTTTTTTCAATATCTTTTTCTTCCTTTTTTTTCTCGCGTCTCCCTTACCGACGGCACGTATTCGACGTTGTTGCTTTCCTCGATTGGGATGGCCGTTCCTCCTCGCATTTATATATACATTTTTATTCGTTCATTTTCTTACGTCTTTGATACCACAAAAAAGTTACATACTATTTTATATATATGTGTCTATCTACACACACACATACACACACTATTTTTCTTATTATTCATAAAAGGAAGACAGTATTATTCGAAATTGGTATATACGTATGAGTCTGTTAAATCTATAAATGTTATTTCTATTTGTTTTTATATATACAAGAATAAAGAAAGAAAGAAAAAGAAAAAAGAAAGAGAGAGAGAAAGAGAGATGATGGAGATCGGACGTACAAATCTCTTAAATTTGTATATGTTACTTCTTTTTTATATAAAAGAGAGAGAGAGGGGGGGGGGGAAAGAGAGAGAGACGATCGATCCTTGTGATTCTCTTACGTTCGATGGCCAATGTCGTAACTTCCACGAGGCAGCTTTTCGTTATTCTCTTTTAGTAACGCCAACCAGCACGAAACGAGACTCGTGATGTTGCTTAGTGGTAGTAGTGGTAGTAATAATAGTAGTAGTAGTAGTAGTAGTAGTAGTAGTAGTAGTAGTAGTAGTAGTAGTAGTAGTAGTAGTAGTAGTAGTAGTAGTAATGGTGGTGGTGGTGGTGATAGTGATGATGCTACCATTACTACTGCTGCTGCTTCTGCTGCTACTGCTGCTGTTGCCGTTAACTACCCCTTTTCGTATGCAGCAAAAGCCGTCCGAGAAAGAGAAAGAGAAAGAGAGATGACAAGAGCGAGAGAGAGAGAGAGAGAGAGAGAGAGAGAGAGAGAGAGAGATATTGATCGGCCATCGATTATCACGGTCGAACGATTCTCTTCTTTTCGATCACCCTAGATGGTCTTTTCCTTCGACTTTCTTTCCTGCTTGTATTATTAACAGGGCAAAGGCAATCAATTAGAAACGAATTTCTAATTCTTAAGAATTATTTTTCCTCGCTTTTTCCCCACGTGGTATCTTTAAATTTGTATACAATGTGAATCTTTTTTAAAACACTGCAGATATTAAATTGTGTAGATAACCCATTTTTATTCTGATCCGTGAAAATATTTTTATTAGACGAATACGAATAAATTCTTAACGAAGGAAAATTATATAAATCGTCATCTAATTAATTAAAAGTTTTTGTATATAGATATATACATATATGTATAAAACATTCTTCTCTTATCTTATAAGATAAATATATAAATAAGTAATGAACGATCGTCGATTGAAAATTTTTACATATATATATGTACATACATATATACATATATATATATATATATATATATATATATATATATATATATACAAATATAATGAATGGTTGAACATTTTCTTTTTAATATAAAGATAAAAGAAGAAAAAAGCTAGAAGATAATTATCCTCTCTCATTTTCTAATGAATATAATCATCGTAATGAAATAGAATTGGATTGTGTAATTTCGATAATATCATTCGAGGGTTAGAATAGGATCGTATTTGGCTAGAGAATTCTCTCTCTCTCTCTCTCTCTCTCTCTCTCTCTCTCTCTTCTCTCTTCTCTCTCTCCCTCGCTGGCTCGTTGCCGATGGTTCGATTATTTCACGTGAATTAACGGCAACATTGACAAAGCTATCGAACAGAGACGGTAAGCCGTACAATCGGTTATGGTGGAACCTCCTGTGGTAAGGCTTATTGCCTTAGGTCGAGAGAGAGAGAGAGAGAGAGAGAGAGAGAGAGAGAGAGAGAGAGAGAGAGAGAGAGAGAGAAAGCAAGTGATAAATTTCCACTAGGCTTAAGCTCGATGCATCAGGACTACGATCGAACATCTTTCCTCGAGGTCGTTCGTTCGATAAAGTTCGGACCAATCGGAAATGTCAACGATATTACTATTTATGTCAAAAATATTATGACATTAATAATAATAATAAAAATAACTCGAATTATCGTCCGGAAATCTTTATTAATCTAAAAAATATTGCTTGTAATTGTTAAGACTTGTAAGATATTTAGAATAATTTCTTTTTCTTTTTCTGATGAACTAACAAATACATAGGATACTGTTCTTAAATAATCATTCCTTTCACAGTACTATAATAGAACGAAATCCCATGTGACATTAACTTGACTTTAACCCGCGAGCTAATCATTTTATCGGTTTTAATATAATGTGAGGTGATAATTTTTTGGAAAAAAAAAAATTAAAACGAAAAGAAAAAAGAACACATAATATCAATAATAATTATAATCGTAATAATCACGAATTATCATTTTGATCAATGGACGATAACGTTTGTATAAACGTATTTTAAAATAATTTGAAATGTTAGAAGAAAAAAAAGAAAAAAATGATACAAATATACAAATATAATACATAAAAATACATAAATAATTTATAATGTATATAATGAATTTTATGATATTATCTTAACAACATATATCTAATTGTTATATTAGAAAAAAAATTGTTCTACGATCTTTAATAAGAAAGACGAATATTTTTTTCTATTCCTTTCTTTTATTTTATATATTTTTAAAAAATTTCTTTCCTCTATTTTCTTCAATTATTTTCTCTTATACGAGTGTTATTATTATTGTGAAGCGAATTATATCTCGAATTGTTCGAATTTTCGATCCTATTACGTCCGTGGCTGATACGAAATCGGGCATCTAAGGAGTCTTTGAAAGAGAAGGACGATAGGACACGACTATCGAAGAATCGTCATAGCTCCTTTGTCGTCGCTTTTCGAAGCAAAGCTTCTCTCTTAGTTTTCTCAGTGAACTAAACACAGACAAAGAACGAGAGAGAGAGAGAGAGAGAGAGAGAGAGAGAGAGAGAGAGAGAGAGAGAATGAGAAAAAGAAAGAGAGAGCTTTTTAATATTGCACACGTTTCCGAGGGCTTTAAGGGTGGCACAATGTACGGCGAAGATGACGAAAGAGTGTAAAGGGCTAGGGAAACTCTCTCTCTCTCTTTCTTTTTCTCTGTCTTATAAAAGAGTCTCGTGTTGGTAAATCGTGCGAGAGTCGAATAAAAGACCGCGAATAGAAAACGGAGTAAAAAAAAAGAACAAAAAAGCAAAAAAAGGGAAAGAGAAGAGAAAGAGAGATAGAAAGAGGAAGAACGGATATTGCGAAGTAAAATAAAGGTTCTAGGATTTTTATCGTTTTTCGAGCATTCCATTCGCTCCTCTTTCTCTCTCGCTCTCTCTTTTTCTCTTTTTCTCTTCCTTTCGTTTATTTCTCTTTTTGGACGATATCATTCGAATAAACTCCGCTATTCGAAATTCAAATCGTATCTTTATCAAAAGCTTTTCATAAATTGAATTCGGACTCGTTACGTAAAATAATATATTATTATTATTATTATTATTATTATTATTATTATTATTATTATTATTATTATTTAATTTAACAAATTTATCCAATGTATTCTGTATTATCGATCGATGTAAATTACATTTAATACTAAAAAAAAATAGAAAAAAAAAGAAAAGTACAGAGAGAGAAAAATTTTACGAATGAGATGAAAAAATCTTGAAATTATAGAAAGTGACTGGAAGTAAACCAACGAGCTAGTTGATGACGACGATGAAGTTTTTTCTTGGACTGAGGAAGAGAGAGAAAGAGAGGGAGAGAGAGACGAGCATGAAGCCACAGGGTGTTTCTTGAAAAAGGAGGAAAATTTTGTTAGCGCGGGTGGATGGTAAAAAAGAGTTGCATGTATGTGTGTGTGTGTGTGTGTGAGAGAGAGAGAGAGAGAGAGAGAGAGAGAGAGAGAGAGAGAGAGATAGAAAGGTAGTGAAGAGAGCAGACAATAAAGCGACAGCGTAAAGCAAACGTTGGATACACACAGGTGGCCTTTGCTTTCGTTTGAACTCACAATCAGAACCAGCTAAAAATAGGACCCGTGACCCAACTACGCTCGATTCCACAATTATGAATTTCCCCTGTCCCCGACTATTTCTCACTCGCTGGACGAATCAATGCGGCGTTAATCGTGTGTGTCTACATATGAGAGAAAGAGAGAAAGAGTAAGAAAGAGAGAAAGAGAGAGAGAGAGAGAGAGAGAGAGAGAGAGAGAGAGAGAGAACGACGCAGATCGTTTGAACATACACATATATTAGAGAAAAGAAGATTGAAAAGTAGTTGAGAAATTTTATTGAAAACATAACAAAGTTTTAAATATCTCCTATATATCTATGTTTGTATGTATATGTGTGTGTATATATATATATGTGTGATCGATTAATAATTCGATCTCGATAACGAATACTTGTTCTCAATTTAATGTCCACGTGTTTGTTTGTCTCTAAAGATCAATCGAATTCTACTGACATTAGATTTTCTTTCTGAGGGTATTCGACGGCTTCTCTTTCCTTAAATTATCGTTCTCGAGTAGGAAATAAAAAAGGGAGGGCGAAAAAAAAGGAAGAAGGCAGAAATGGATGAAAAAACATTTCTTTTTTTTTCTTTTTTTCGTTTTTTTTTTTTTTTTTCAACGAGGAAGAACTTGGGATCGATCTGAGCGACCGCGATTAAAAATATCTTTAAAGGCGAGAAGAGAGAGAGAGAGAGAGAGAGAGAGAGAGAGAGAAAGTAGAAAATTATTTTTTGTCCTTACGTTGCCATGTTGATCGTACGCTTATGAATAAAAAAGAAATAAAAAAAAGTGAGAAAGAGCGAAAGAGAGAGAGAGAGAGAGAGAGAGAGAGAGAGAGAGAGAGAGAGAGAGAGTCAAATTTACGTGCTCGATTAATCGGCTATTCGAAACAATATCGTTGTTCGATAGTACACTGTGCAACGCATATGCACTAACATGCATACATACATGCATACATACATACATACATGCATACATGCATATATACATGCATACATACATGCATACATGCATACATACATACATACATACATACATACGTACATACATACATACGTATATACATACATGGATACATATATGTACGTATAGATATGTGTATGTATATATGTATGTGTATATATGTATGTATGCACACATGCAAGTTGTAACTTTCGCGCTAGTCCTCGCTTGTCGAGCCACATCGAGTCTTAACTACTAATTATTACGTAGCTCTACTCTAACGAACCTTCGCACCAATTAGTGAGCACATTTTTTCCCGTACTACAGAGTAGAAATCCTTCACGGTACTTTCAATCTCCTTTTCGCCTTTCTTTCTCGTATAAGGGCTCGACGATTACGAATATTCCTTTGAATTTTCAATACCCCATTTCGTTACTGCATACGTTTAACCTAACCATTTTTCAATGAATTTCACCCCAATGCATTTGACTGGTGTTGTTTGACAAATAAATAAAAAATAAAAAAAAACAAGAACTAAAAAGAATAAAAAAAAGGAAAGTTTATACATTGCAAGGAAGGATTAATGAAAAGTAAGAAGCAAAAAAAAAAAAAGAAAAGAGCAAAGAAAAAGAGAAAAAAGAAAGTTTATTTTCAAACAATCCAAAATAACTAGTCATAATATTGTTATTTTTCAAAAACCACCTAACATGATTCTAAAACATTTATTTCTCTTTATTATTCAACAACAATTTTATCTTACTACCTTATTACGAAAGAGCCTTTCGATGAGCCATCAATTTTCTGGATCGACCTTTCGAGATTCTGCCGATAAGAAAGTAATGAATAGAATCCGAATAGAAAAGACGGAAGGTTGGAACCGACCTTGCCAAAAAATCTCGATCATGAGTATGCAGGTAATACACACACACACATAGATGCATAGATAGATACATAGATAGATAGATAGATAGATACATACATACATACATGAATACATGCATACACAGTTTTAAACACGTACACGGATATACAACGTTCGATGCACCAGCGAACTGCAACGCGTCACAATAGCGCAATGTGTTTCTCCGCCATAACCCAATTTCTCCAAGAATTCTTTTAAAGTCCATATATACGTAGGTATATATGTAGGTATACGTAAGGGTGGGATGCTTAGGGATGTCGGAAAGAGGGTGAAGGGGAGACTAGGAAAAGGTAGGTGATACGAGAACTGAATATACGATTTTCACGAAATAGAAAGAGAGAGAGAGAGAGAGAGAGAGAGAGAGAGAGAGAGAGAGAGAGAGAGAGAGAGAGAGAGAGAAATAAAACCGATACACTACGAACATTAATAATTAAAATGCGACAGACGGTTTGCACCGGTAAGCTCAGTTCAGTAACGCCTGTAAAAAGGAAAAGGTCGCACCTTTTGGCAAGCACGGTGCAATATTCATAAATCTCTTAGGCCGCGGCAGAAATTGGACGACGTGCCAGAAAGTTAAAACGAAATGAAGAGATGCTAATCGTTTGGAACGATGCTCTCTCTACATATACAGGGTGACTCATGCCTCACGATGAATTATCTAAAAGATATTTAAAAAAAAAACAAAAAGAAGAAAGACAAAGGAAAAGAAATAATCAAAAGAACAATAATAATAATAACAATAGTAATAATAATAATAATAATAATAATAATAATAATAATAATAATATTAATAATAATAATAATAATAAGAAGAAGAAGAAGAAGAAGAAGAAGAAGAAGAAGATCACGAGAAACAACGAACGTTCCTTGGATCATTTAAAATCGATGGATTAATTATTCGATCGTAATATATCTAAACTTATGCCTATACTCTTCTTCTGGTATACGATTGACTACTCATCTTAATAGATTTTAAGTCATAACAGATATATGTGTATTCAGACATATATAGAACACTAAAAAGAGAAATAGAAAGAAAAAGAGACAAAAATAGAGATAGATAGATAGAGAGAGAGAGAGAGAGAGAGAGAGAGAGAGAGAGAGAGAGAGAGAGAGAGAGAGAGAAATGAAAACATCGTGTTGATTTTTTTAAAGGGATAAAATATATATCTGCAAAACCACCCCGTAGACTTATCGACACTAATACCACTAACACACCTGCGCTCACCTTCTAGAACCTCCATTAAACCGGCACGTTCGCCGTAGATTCTTATCTAACCGGGTTAATCTATCCTTTCCTATCCCTAGGACTTTCTCTTCATCGTGTGAGAGAGCGAGTTGACGTTTGTTTCGCACGTGTACGTCGATGTATGTTACGAGTTTAACGTAACGGGGGAGGGTTTCAACCGGGGGCGTAGAAGGGTAAGGAGAATGTATCGCATATACGTACATATATATATATATATATATATACATACATACATACATAGATATACGACACGTTAATGCTATTCCAACGGTGAATATCGCGTGACAGGAGTCCATCGAAGAACCTGCAGGAGTTTTAGCTAACTTCGTTGCTTCATCGTCTTTCACATTCTTCAAAATATCTAATATTTTTATCAGTATACATTGTGGCAATTAGAGATTTACTATATTACGTACTATATTTTATAGGAAGAGAAAGAGAAAGAGAGAGAGAGAGAGAGAGAGAGAGAGAGAGAGACGGAGAGAAATAATGATTTTTTTCTCCTTTACTTTTTTTTCCTTTTTTTTTCTTTTTTCTTCTTTTTTTTTTTGATTCTACGTGACATAGAAGTGGGACATACATTTGCGTCGAGAATGAATCGTTTGATGAAACGTAAAGTTCTTCTATTTTATCTTTTTCTCTCTCTCTTTCTCTCTTCCTCTCTCTCTTTTCGTAGGTGGATGTCATAGAAAAGGAGTAAGAGAGAAAGAGAAAGAGAGAGAGAGAGAGAGAGAAAGAGAGAGAGAGAGAGACGGAAAGGAAGTGTGAGAGAGAATGTTAGAGAGAAAGAGAGAGGGAGAGAGAGAAGAGAGAGAGGTAGAAAGGTAGAAAGGAGGTTGGCTAACTACGATGACGACGACGACGACGACGACGACGACGACGATTACAACTACGCACACGTAGGAGAATTTCGAAAGACTCGTGCTTTATCTGAAAGCGCTAGCGAAATGGGCTTTCTGAATGCTCGTCAAACCAAAAAGGGGGGCGTAAATAGAAAGAGGAAGAGAGAGAGAGAGAGAGAGAGAGAGAGAGAGAGAGCTCGATGAAGCGACGATTAATCCAAGGTTCACCTAACCCAAGTCACAACTCGTTTCTTGCTTCGAAACCCGTGTTCTCGTTACGCTCATTATGTTGACATTCTTATCCAATCGAATCGATCCATCTTCTTCTTTTTCTTTACTTTTTTAGACGATACACACACACACACACATACGTATGTATGTGTGTATTTATATATATTTAAAAAAAGAAATAATATAATAATAATAATAATAATAATAATAATAATAATAATAATAATAATAGTAATAATAATAAAGAGAAACAAGATAAAAATAAGAAAAAAGAAAAGAAAAAGAAAATGGTAAACAATTTCGCTGAGAACATTCGAATTTCGTAATCAAACTTTTTTTAGCGTAATCGTATCTCCTAAATGTTTGAATTTTTCACCTAGGAATTCGTCAAATTTGATTATTTGATTTATTTCTCTCGAATTACTACTACCGCCACTACTACTACTACTTTATGAAAACAAATGATAATTTCATTTATACTATCTCAAAATACATATATACATGCACACACATACATATAATTATTTAGACGATTCGATCACATACGCGTTTTCAGATTAAATTGATAGATTTATCGAATGTGTCCCTGGAAAGGTGCAAAAATTTTTCCTGTTTTTCTCTTTATCTCTAACTACCACTCCTGTAATTTATATTCCATCTTGTCGACGCGTTCGTAGGATCCGATAAAGTTCATAGAATCCGATAGGACCGAAAAGAAAGAAAGGAAAGAAGGAGAAGAAAAGAAAATAAATGGAAAATAAAAGTATATAATAAAAATATCAATCTAGTGGTTCATTCGACCGAATCCGCCATTATATCGAAACTTTTATTCTCTCTTTTTCTCTTTTTACCATCAATAGAAATATTATAGGTTCCTGTTTCGACGAGCGAATATAATACGATGGAGAATCAATGGGGTATTAGAGAACCGGTATAAAAGAAGAAGAAAAAAATATAAGAAGAGTTAAATGTAATTTTTATCCGTCGCCGTCGTCGTCGTCGTCGTCGTCGTCGTCGTTGTCGTTGTCCTCGTCATTGTCCGAACGAGAGAGACATTTTCTTTTTTTTTTATTTTTCCTTTTTCTTTCTTTTTTTTTTCTTTTTCTTTGTCGATGCGCTGCATTGCGGCTGCAGCACAGCAGCCACCGACGCATTGCCACCCCGTGCACTCCTATCGAAAGGACGCTGCGTCCGCTCGAAACTCACTCCCCTCCCCCCCTTCCCCCTCTCTCCTTTTTCACCGTCGACCCCGAACTCACCACCTTTCTGACTGCTTTCTCCCGATAGGGTCAAGTGCCCAAATAAATAGACTCCGAAAGAAAAGACCGCTGATGTATTCATATTTCTCATTAAATTTTTTAATTTTACAATTAATTTATCTTATATAAATAAAGTTAGAGAAATAGAAATAGAGATATATAAAATATATTTCTATTTCTCTCTCTCTCTCTCTCTCTCTCTCCTCTTTTTATCATTCATGTAGTATTTTTTATTAGTTTTTTAATTGACTCGATTTTTTCTTCTCTAAAATAACAAGCGAATAGATTTGTTTTTGTCCTCTATAAACTGATGTAGAATGAAACACACACACAAACAGACAAAGGATTTAGATGAAAGTCGAAGAGTTAAAAAAGCTGTCGTTCATTCGAGAACACTTGACGTCATCAGCATGAAGATCGAATTAAATCAAAGATTTCTGAAACGTTTTTATTTCTTTCTTCTGTAATTTTCCTTTTTTTTCTTTTAATTTTTGTTTTCTTTTTTTTCTTCATTCTTTTTTCTTACGGAAAACGTAGCGGTAACAGTTTTCACTGGGCTGATATTTCTTTGAATTTATCGTACACCATATATTATATTAGAGTAGAAAATCAAAGTTTGCGTAAGATCGATTCATCGAGATTCTCGTGATCGTTGATCGTTAACGTGACCAGACGAATAATATCGTTTAGCTCACCAGTGATCCTTCAATACCACTGTGTATGTGCTGTTATGTGTGTAGAAGAGGATTAAGTTAATTTATCGTTGCGTTGTTATCGGGATTATACGGTATACGTTCTAACGCGAATTATTATCTTTCCGCAAATTTTCTATCGCTTTCGTTCTTTAAAAAAGAGATATAATATCTAATTGAAAAAATTTGTTTCGAAAAAAAATTTTCTTTTTCTTTCTTTGATTATCAATCATCTCAAATCTATTTATAAATTATCATCAATTCTAAAATACTGTTACATCATGTTTATCAATTTGCGATTGAATAAAAAAGATTTTGTGAATTTAAATTTCCCACCAATAGATAATCTTTATAATTATAGTTGTTTGTTATTAAAAATATTTATAAATGTTGTGTAAACAAAAATATCGGAAGCGAATCGAAAATTTAATTGCTTCTATAAGTGCGCCCCTGTGTGTTTGATAAGGATTAATTAAGAAAAAGAAAACAAATAAAAAGAAATATGAATTTATTATGAATTTATTCCAAGAAAGAGCGAAGTATAATTCTATTCGATCCTTTCGTTTATACACAGACATATGCACATAGATAGAATTATGTATACGATATATATATATATATATGTATGTATGCATGTATGTATGTATGTATACATATATATACATATACATATACATATATATATACATACACACAAACGGAACCTAACAGTGGTTTAGGTTGTGCAAAATACGCTCAAGCTCTACTTCAATTTGCTTAAATGTGCGACCAAGTCCAGGGGATGCTTTCGACGGTCGAAACTTTTCGTGGGTTTGTCGGCTTAAACATTAATTGGATCTGAGAGAGAGAGAGAGAGAGAGAGAGAGAGAGAGAGAGAGAGAGAGAGAGAGAGAGAGAGAGAGATAGGGAAAGTGCGAATAAAGTAAGTAAGAGAAACAGAAAGAGAGATAAAGAGAAAAAGAGTTAAACAAAATTCTTCCTCTTATATTTATATTCATTGCATCTGCTGTATTTCTAATTCGAAGGATGCTCCGATTTTGCAAATGAAAATAAAAAAATCTCAATGAACGGTTGATATTAAACGACTCTCGAGTATCGCCTCAAGCGTACTATTACAACTCCAAAATATGTATCATACCTTTTGTTTCACGGATCTTATTTTTTTCAAGGCAAACCATTTCTTTTTTTTTCCTTTTTTTCTTTTTCCTTTCTTTTTCTATTGAAATCCCTTTGCTCCGTAAATATCGTATAAGTTATTTTCGTATCATCGTTCTCTCAAATGTTTTCAAGTTCCAAATACGTCCTTATCGTGTGTTTTCTAATCAATTTTTGATAACTTAAGATTCAAGTGTGTTTCAATAATTATATCTATTTAAAATTAATGGAAATGATAATGATAATAATATTGAATTAATGAAATTATCATAATGAATTATGTATAATGAATTAAATAAAAGCAAGAAAAAGAAAGAAAGAATGTTAAAAGATTCGAGTATGCAATAAATATTTGTATTCATTTATAATAATAATAATAATAATAATAATAATAATGATGATGATGATGATGATGATGATGATGATGATGATGATGATGATGATGATGATGATGATGATGATGATGATGATGATGATGATGATGATGAAATTGATAACAAATTTAACAAATAATCGGTGCATTTTTAATAATAATCGTAGAAATTAATTAATTCGACATTATTTTACTTTTTTAATTTTATTTCCTTTCCTTTAATATCATCGTCTATTTTATTGCTCTTCAATTTACTCAAGTAGAAAAAAAGAGAGAGCTTCTCTCGAAATCACTTACGAGTAGTCCGAGGTGTATTCGTTTCTACGGAAAGGCGAACACAAAAGAGGGGATGAAAAATAGAGGTAGAAAGTACAAAGGGAAGGTACAAAGTCGTTCGAGTAGGAGAATAGAACTCCGGTGTCTGGTTTAGCCTGGCACGTTACTCCATTACTTTACTTCTACAATCGACTATATAATATAGTTACATATATACATACACATATACTAACCGTAGGTATATTGAATCTGCTGGTGTAGGTCAGCAAAATATTTGAAAACTTTTAGAAATTTAATAACAACTTTTACAAACGGAAATTCCATATATCTACTCAAATTGCGCGCGCGCACTCACACTCAACAACCCACCCACATACATACGTAGACACACATGTATGTAATTATCTTTGAAAAAAAGTCTTGTCAGAATGTTCTGTATTTTTTCATTGCTCGCATTAACAAAGGAAAAAATTTTTTTTTTTTTTTTCTTTTTAATTCTATACCTTCACATAACATAGCTACTGAAATATTTAGGTTCATTATATTCATTTTTTTAAAAATGTCTAAAAAAAGATCATTCCTTTCGAGAAATTTTCTAGATATTTTTTTCTTATTAAACGATGTTAAATATCTATAATGTAACTTTTAAAAATGTATTTCTAATATAATATATTACGTCATATATACTGGTACAAGTTCTAGAATATGTTTTACATTGCACAGTAATTTTTGTAGAGAAGAAAAAAATTTTTAAGAAGTTGGTGAAGTATTAACATCAAATTCAAGACATTGAAATAGATGAACTATTTTCTTTTCTTTCAAATATCAGTTTATACTTATAAGCAGTACAATATAGTTATATTTATATAATTTATATAATACATTGCAAAATATTTTTTTTGTGTTTTGTATATGGATAAGAAACAAAATTCAGATCATAAAGAAGTTAACATTAAATTCAAGAATTTGTGAAACGTATTGATAATCATGTTTCTTTATACGATTTGAGTTAAGAAAAAAATACATCATTTTTTGCGATACGAAAATGATTCAAAAACAGAAAGATAGGAAAAGAAAGAGATAAAGAGAAGCAGAGGAAAAGAGAGAGGGAAGTAAAAAAAATTCGATGATACACGAGTTAACGAAGCGACCCGACTTTACATGTACTCACCTCGAACTCCTCGAACAAGTTATTTTTCGTGGCCGGATGCTTGACCTAAAGTTATTTGCCGACTTTTCGAGTAGATATCGATCGACTGTTCCATACTATACATCCGAATCTCGAGTTGGTTATTCGAGGAGAAAGGACACTTCGCGCGGATTTTCTTTAAGCCAGCAAGAGCTACATTCTTTCAAGTAGCACGTAAGAATGCATCGAATAAATTGGATTCATCGAGTAAAATCCTGTACATCTCGATCATCGTATCTTAATTTTTTTTCTCTTTTTCTTTATCTTCCTCTCTCTTTTTTTTTTTAATTTATAGATATCAAAATAAAACTAAACTAAACCAAAGAAAAAACAAAAAAACAGAAAAAAAAGAAATTTTATTAAGATCGAGAGTAAATAATATAACGAAACATTTAATACGGCTTGTAATTCATCGCGTCACTATCATTAAATCTTTTTTTAATAAATCAATAATTTAAATAATTGATCATTATTCATAATACAATATCAGTATGTAATATAAGTGGTCAATTATCATATCGATTTAATAAAAAAAAGAAAAATATCAGTATTTGTAGATATAATTTTTGTAAATATAATAATTTGTCAGTATTTATGAAAAACTTACAACGCAACTCAAACGTTTAATTATTTATACCGACCATTTATATTACGTATTGATATTTTATTATAAACACTGACCGAAATATTCGTCCATGTATATTGCTCATTTATTTTACAACAATACTCAATATTAATTAATTAATATACTGATCAAATTGATAGAGAGCTGTGAATGGTTTCATATATAACATTTTTCTTCTTTTTTGTTTTTTTCTGACTTAAAATGACGATAAACGTAAGTTAAATGTAATATAAAAATTATAATAAATAAATGAGATGTCGCTTCTAAGTGACAAATAATTATCGACGTTAGAGATCGTTAGAGATAACAGAAAGTTGCATTCTTTAGAAGTAGCCGCTTGTCGACCTAGAAGAGAACAAAAATCCTGTCATATCGCAGCTTCCTCCAAGATCTCAAGTCTTCAAAAGAGAATGACATTACATATACATACATATTATGTTATATATATATATATATATATATATATATATATATAAAATTGAAATTGGTTGACGTGAAAAGAAGCGACAGATATAAAAATGCATTGAAAGATGTAAAAAAGAAAAAAGGATTGTAAAAAGCCACCTTTACTTTTTCTTACGTAATATTGATCAATTAAAATTTTTTCAAGCATATTTTTTATACTTTATCTGATACTAACATTAATTCTTTTGACTTCTCAAAAAACAAAAAGGGAAAAGAAAAAGAATTGTTCGGGGGAATTTTAAGAAAGTTATTCCATTGTAAAAATTACCTGTTCAGTTTCGCTACACACACAAACGCACACACACAGGCGCGCGTGCACTAACGGGTGATTTATATATAGATGTATATATATTTATATATACATATATATATATTTATATGTATGCAGTAATATACTCGAAGAAAAGACGTATAAAAAATGAACAGTTCCATAAGAAAATCGTACTTAAAAAAAAATTGTATTCTATTTAAGAGTTAAGATTCGATGAACGTTAGATAAGTATCAGTTAATAGTATATAGTAAACTTCGCATGTCTATTCTGCAATCCTTATTGTCCAGGATAAAGGAGCATATGGGAGGGGATGATGGTGGGTGGGTGGGTGGATAGGGGTGAGTATCGGTAGAGTGATGGGCGAGGGAGATATCTTCTTGTTCGAGCAAACAAAAGGGACGTATCAATTACGAGGTCACTCGAGGGTGACTCTTTGCACGACCATATCCGTTCCGATGTCCTATCGCTTAATGGACTCTCCGTTGTAAAGTTCATATTTATCATCATCGAAGGTAGGACAGTGCAGGTTTGGTAGGCATCTGTGTATCACTGACCCTCTTCTTTCTTCTTGAGCTCATTCTTTTCTATTTCCTTTCTTTCCTTTTCTTCTTCATCTTTTTTCTTCCTGTTTTTTTATCTTTTTTATGATCTATTAAGAGCAGTCGGTCGGTAGTTTGGTTGATCGATAGGGCAGATTAGTACGAACTAATTTGAAATGTCGAAGTAATAAAAATTTTGATAGGAGTTCGACTCTTTTCCAAGTTGTTAGAATAGAAGGTGAGAAAGATAGAGATAGAAAGAAACAGAGAGAGAGAGAGAGAGAGAGAGAGAGATAAAGAGAGAGAGAATGCTCGTTATTGTCTTAATATATGCCAGAGGTACACCGTCCGACTTGCGACGTTAACGAGCCGTGGAACGGTGTCGTGGTTTAAGAAGGGAGGAGAAGACCTTTCGCTTTAACGACTTCGTAAAGACAGGCTTCGGACCTCGGAGAAGTGAGAGGGATGAGAAATAAAGAAAGAGAGAAAGAGAAAGAAAGAATGAGAGAGAGAGAGAGAGAGAAAGAGAGAGAGAAAAAAGCTTGCGCGAGAATGAGAGAGAGAAAGAGTTAGGTCAATATTTGACTCGCACGAGGTAACTGGGTCAAGGATTATTACTGACGTCTGAATGCGCGACTATCGTCTTCTTGATCTACTGATATCTCTCTTCATTGCCTCTAATGTCTATTTGGTGCTAAAGTAAATAAACTTACTAAAAAGATTCGTCAACCTGTAGATAGACATATACCATATAGATACTTACATATACTATATGTATACATGTATATATATTAAGAGAGGTTTTTCCTCCCTTTTTGTTTCCTTCGACATTGATTCGACTTTTGAGAAGAGAAGAAATGATTTTTTTGCTCTTTCTTTTTCGGTTTTTAACTTTATCACTTTTATCCTCCTCCCCCCCCTCTCTCTCTCTCTCTCTTTATCTTTGATAACTTAGCTAAGGTAAAGAATAAGAAACTTTTATGTACCACATAGAATTCATTTCGAATAACTTACTTTTTCTTCTTTCGACTCTCCAAAGTTGTAACTTAACGGTTATAAGAGTAGAAAGAGAAACTCGTCAGTAGTGGGTATGTCAGTAGTATTCTACGCTAGAGAAACGGAGATAGAGATAGAAATAAAGATAGAGAGATAGAGATAGATACATAGAGATAGAAGGAAAGAGAGAGAGAGAAAGAGAGAGAGAGAGAGGGGGAGAGAGAGAGAGAGAGAGAAGGAAATACGTAGCGAGGTCACTAATTGGCGGAAAGAGCAAAGTCGGGATTAGCCATCTGTTAATCTCAAGCGGGGTAGGAAACTACGTTCGTCGGCAGTCAGCCAACCAGCCAGCCAGCCAGCCAGTCTGGCAAAATCGTCGAGAGAGAGAGAGAGAGAGAGAGAGAGAGAGAGAGAGAGAGAGAGAGAGAAGAAAGAGAAGGATAGAGCAAGAGAAAGAAGGAAAAAGAGAGAAAAAACGAGCCCCGGTAATTTTTGCACGTGCACGAAACTCTGGCCTCTGGCATAGTCGAGATAATCGAGCTAAAGCTTAGTATTTGAAACGACATATCTCCTCTCTCTCTCTCTCTCTCTCTCTCTCTCTCTTTCTTCGTTTAGTCGTGCGCCACTTTTATCCTTCTTCGTTTACCACCCTTTTTCATTTCTTCATACGTACATATGTGTGTGTACGTGCATTTTTCTTTTTTTTATATCTATGTGTGCAGTTTTACCTTCTCCCCCCCCCCTTCCCACCACCTCAACCTTCTCTACCTCCTTCTCCTCCTTCACCTCCTACTCTCTTCTCCTTTCCTCTCATAGTTATAACACTGCTCACAGTTTCAGTATATTCGTGCGGCACGTTGCAGAGTTTGCACCGTACTACGAATGTGGCTTGTACTGCAGATACGTTGCGGTTCTGGCCTCCTCTCCTCCCTATTACACGCTCACCAGGCACAAACGTGATACATCGTTCCTGCCAAATTCTTGTACTACCATGTACCTTACGTAAAAATTTTCCCCTTTGATATTTTCGTCGGAGAATTAATTAAAAAGAGAAAAAAGACGAGACAAAGAAATATTTATATTAATAATAATAATAATATTAATGTTAATACTAATAATGATGATAATGATAATAATAATACATAAATAATAGTAAATAAATAAAGAAATAAATTGATAAAGGAAACTAAATTCTTGAGAAGAGAGAGAGAGAGACTTTTTGCGCATGGATTCGATCGACTTACGTTACTTATTATTTTCTTGTTTTTTTTTTCTTTCTTAAGAAAACAGACAGAAAGAGAAGAAGGATCTTCGGGAGGATGTCCTTCGTGGTGGAATAAAAAGAACGGATTTATTTTCGAACCGAGGTCTCTCTACTGTCTCTTCTTTTTCTATCAGATCGTGAACTATTACGTAACGTCGTCGACGACTTGTTTACCAACAGAAATTAAGTTAGAAATGTTTGTGAAAGAGAATGTAAATGGTTATGGCTATGTCTATGGGTTCTATGTCCGTATATGAGAAAAATTCAAGCATTAAGAATTTTTACAATTTTGGATTTTACTCAAAATGTTCGGTGAATTTTTCATTTTTTCATTTTCTTTCTTTCTTTTTGCCTTCTCCTTTTCTTTCTTTTACTCTTAATTTAAACCCCCGTCCCGCCCTATTAAAAGAAAAATAAGGAGATTAGAAAACTGTGTCGCACGAAATTACAAGATAATGAGATATTCTATTACGTTATTCTAAACGTAGAAAGATCTGCTAATGCATTAATCGTAGTTGGTTTTTATTTTCATACAATTAAAGTATACGAGATTAGTAAACTAAATTATATGAGAAAGAATATGATATTCCGAGTGTAAAATTAATGACCTGAGATTGCGTTCAATATAAATATTTCTTCTTCAAAACATTTCATATCTAATTCAAATTTAAATAGGAAAACTAAATTACACGCACCATAAGATATTCTAAACGTAAAATTATCGACCTTAAAAAGCATTTAGTATATCTAGTTTTTGTTTCAAATTTTTTATATAATTCAAATACGAGATTAGAAAACTAAATCACACGCGTCATAAGATATTCCAAACGTAAAAGTATTGACTTGAAAACACATTTAACAGGTATGGTAATTTCTTTTTTTTTTTTTAAGACGCATATCTAATTCGCATGTACGAGAATTAGAAAGTTAAATTGCAAGGAAAACAAGGAGATATTCTGAACGTAAACAATAATTACTTGAGAATGCATATACTTCTTTATTTATTTGAAAAGACTTCCATATCTAATTTATAAATACGAAGAATTAAAAAATTAAAATATAAAAAAAAAAACAAAAAGAAAATATTTTCTTCCGCGAATGCATGTGGTATATCTTTTATTTTTTATATATACCTATACCTGTAATTAAAGGTATACTATATATATATATATATATATATATATATATATATATGTTGTGTATGTAGGCACGCTCATGTATATGTATATAATTAAAACAACAACATGATTAAAAATTAAGAAGACTAATTAGAAATTTAAATTACATTAAATTTACACACACACACAACCTACGCACACATACACCTACAAAATATAATAAAATAATGAATAATAAAATATAATAAAACATTTCAAATGTAAAAACCATTCGCCTAGTTAGAATGCTTTCGCTTTAGTGTTTTAGTTATAACGTGCCACCTTACTCGGTACATTTCGTGAGAATTCTCAGACGTAAGTTCGCGACCGATAATTTCCGGTGTTGGGTAAGAGAAGGAAGGGGTGGCAAAGAGAGAAGAGAGAGAAGGAGAGAGGAAAAGGGTGAGAGGGTTGTCGCGTATAAGCGGTTGACACCGACGAAGGGTAAACCGCGAGACGTCGACATCGTCTCTCTCTCTCTCTCTCTCTCTCTCTCTCTCTCACTCACTCACTCTCTTCTTCTTCCCTCGGGCGTCTTCGTCGGGACTTCGAACTACCAAGGCCTTTGACATTGTAACCAAGTTCTCTCTTAACTCGTATAAAGCCGTGACCGGTTCATGGCCACTGAATGGCTTCTGTCGTTGACTCTCTCTCTCTCTCTTCTCTCTCTCTCTCTCTCTCCCTCTCTCTCTCTCTCTTTCTCTCTCTCTCTCTTTCCTCTCTTTCTCGCTCTCACTCTTTCTCTATTCTTTATTTCTCCATTTTAGTTTCGCAAAGACGCCGTCATCCTTTCTTCTCTCTTCTTTCTTCTCTCCTAGAACGTTTTCTTCTTCCGTTTTTGAATCCCTCTTTTTTCTCCATTTTGTCATAACCCTTTGATATCTTTCAAGCACGAAAATCGTTCGCAGGATCTTACACGATCTCTTTCTTTCTCTCTTTTTTCTTTTCTCTTTTTTTCTTTTTAACACCAATGACTTTCTTCTTATTTTACGATATCTTTTTTGTTTTTGTTTGTTCTCTCTCTTTCTCTCTCTTTCTTTCGAAAAGAACTCTATATTTTTTGCTATAGAAAATTATGAATTTTTATAAAATATTTGTCCGAAGATTATGAACTCGATATAACGATTTGATTTAAATGAATTCAATTTAAATTCGATAGATCTTATAAAAATTATTTGACGTACGTTTCATACGAGGTTATATTTTTTTTCAAAATTTACGATATAATAATTCGATGACAAAGTAAACTCGAATAATTCACTATATAATAGAGATTTTAGCTGGTACTCGGTACTCGATCGAATTTACGAGAAATAGTAAATGCCGAATCGTAGAAAAGACAGACATAAAATGAAAATATGTTTCTATCTCTCTTTCTCTCTTTCTTAATTTAGTCTCTCGTCTTTTATATATCTCATATTCTTAACATATCGTGAGGCTTCAAATTTCTAACTTTAACGCATACAAATGTTTCGATGGTTTTACTTCGAACGTATGTATATATAATGCATGTACAGAGTACATTTCGAAATTTCTATTAAAATAGCTATAACTGTAATTCATTATTGACATCATATCGTAATGGTTTAATTATTTCAATATATATTCGTAAAATCATCCATTTCGTAACATTAGCAATATCTACTTTCTTTTATATTTTGCGTTATCTATATTTATCTAGACACATATATTGATATAAATATAAATATAAACATAAATATAAATTTAGCTTTTATAATGGATTAGGTTGCAATGCCAATTTGATTTTGTTTTGCTCGTAATAAGATACGTTTCCACGTATGGGTTTCTAATCAAAACTTTATCAACTCGATCCTATCTCAAGTCCCCTGCAAGTCCTCAAAGTTTCTAATAGGAATTTTGAAACATTCTCTATATTATCTTATCATATAGATATCTATAGATATATTTATATCTACGTATCTAGATAAATATAATGTATCTACATAAACAAAAACAAAGATCAAATTAAAATTGTCCACGAACAAACATTGGAAAATAATTGTAACGCAAAGGATTGACAATAATTCTGACAGTAATTAATATGAAGAAAAACAAAAAAGAAAATAGATTCTAACACTTCGTAAATACGATATATCCAATCGTGAACATACTATGAAAATAATTATAATCCAATGAATTGATATTAATTCCGACAATAATTAATACGAAATCTGAAAAACCTAATAATCCTTCCTAGATATCATAAGACATAAAATCGTAAGATATAAGCAATTCTATATAACTAAAGAAAAAAAAAAAAATGAAGAAAGGAAGAAACAAAAAAGAGAAAAAAAGAAGGAGAAAGAAATAGAGAGAAGTTTTTCGTTATATAAACTTCAAACGTGGATGATCAAGCCATGAAAACTCGATCGTTGGTTATCGCACGAAGTGCCGTTTAATCAACGCCGTTGCTTGATATTTAATCGGAAATATAGGAACGTTTGCGATCGCGTCGAACTGTATGAGAAAATCGATAGTTGGTAGTAGCACCAATAAGAGCAGCAGCAGCAGCAGCAGCAATAATAGTAGAAGCAGTAACAACAGCAGTAGTAATAGCAGCAGTAGTAATATTAATCGTAGTAATAGCAGTAATAGTAGTAGTAGTAATGGCAGTAGCAGCTTTTTGTCCGATAGGAGAAAGTATTATGGATGGGAGGGGATTAGTTGATTAGTTGATTAGATGTTTGGTTGGTTGGTTGGTTGGTTGGTTAGTTTGGATGGTTGGTTGGTTGGTTGGTTGGTTGGTTGGTTGGTTGGTTGGTTGGTTGGTTGGTTGGTTGGTTGTAGGGCAGCTTGCAAATTGAAAATTAATCCCACGCTCGTTTGTCGTTGGTTTTATCGCGGTCGATCCTCCTCTCATTACGTCATACTCGCATAGACAGCGCGCTTCCCGCGCGTTCAAATTGCGCTGACAATTTCATCCGTGCTGTCAACCGAATAAGAGAGCGAGCGAATGAGCGAACGAGCGTGAATGATAGAGAGAGAGAGAGAGAGAAACAGAGAGAGAGAGAGAGAGAGAGAGAGAGAGAGAGAGAGAGAGAGAGAGAGAGTAAACTACGTTGCTTCTGATGCTGTTGCTGTAGCTACTGCTGCTGCTGTTGCTGTTGTTGGTACAGCTGTTGGTATCGCTGATGTTGTTGTTGTTGCTGTTATTTGGTGGTGCATGCGGCTGAATTGCATTTACGAAGAAACACGTGACATCGTTCCTACGTTCCGTGACTGTAAATCCGTACGAGCTTGGATGATTAAAACGGGTGGAGGAAAAGTTAGAGTGCAAACTGCAAAGTCCCTCTTTCTCTCTCTGTTCCTCTTTTTGTATGTACGTTTTGTCCTTCTTTCTTTCTCTCTCTTTCTATACATACGTACAGATACGTATATACATATACTACCTATAGACGTCTCTCTCGGAAAAGCTGGGAAACCTACTAATAAGTCTTATTCACGTACAGAAACGTAAAGGTTTGAAAACGTTGAGTGGGAGGACGTCGTAGTGAGTATGCCGCATCGTAATTTCCTCTATGCCAGATTCTGTTTCAAAAGGAAGACCTTCCGCTGTTACAACGTAAAACAACGCGAAAGGCATTAGCTTCGTTCGTTCGTTAGGATGTTCTTCGTTCTTTCCCCCCTACCCTATCATCCAATGTTCTATGCGTTACCCATACATATCTATGCAATTTCTGCATGACGATGGACGATGGATAGAAATTTTCTTTTAGTTCTCTTTTCTTTTCTTTTCCCCGTTTCTTTTTCTCTTCCAAGAAATTTCCCATAATTATTGTATTTTAGTCTACGAAAGAAAAAAAGAAAAAAAAGAATAATAAGAAACAAAAAAATTATAGGCGATTATTTTCTTTCCGTCTCTCTCTCTCTCTCTCTTCTAGTTTGAACTTTTCGCAATAATAGAAATAACAACGTTTAAACTTTCGAACGTACGGAGAACATTTTAGTGGTTAATGAAATCTTCTTATAATCAGTTATTCCGAATAGAACGAAACGTGACGAGAACGTAAACGCATTTATCGATACATCAAATTGTTTCCTTACCATTGTTTTAAATTAAAGCGTTTAATTTACCGGCCACTAATTCTCCTGGTTTTAACGCTCGACATCGAAAGACCAAACTGAAATAAAAGTAGTTTTCGATCCGAAAGCGATCTGATCCAATGCGATCCGATCCGATCCGGTCAGATCCGATCCGATCCGATCGAATTTCTATTGAAATTTGTCGGTACTTTCGACCTTTCAAATTTCCCGCCAACGATTAACTAATTCGTTTTTAACGAACGTTATAGTTCGATTCTATTTATCGAAAAAAAATTTATTATCCTTTCTTTACTTCCTTTCTTAGATTAATGTTATCTAGGTATTATTGTGTTCTATCACGATGTTATTTTCTGTCTGTCTGATGGTCAGAAAAAAACAGGATGCTAAAATTAGAGGGCGACGTTTAACGCTTAGGTAACATCGGAAACGATCACCAGAGAGGTAAATACACCAGACGAGTTTGTCAATTTGCTATTCGCGACATTCATTGGACACAAAATTCCTTCCTATTTATGTATCCTACGTTTCTGTACGTATATATCCAAAATGTATACATACACACACACACACATACACACTATCCACCCAACGTATTACCCAGAAATGCATTTGAAGAATATTCCTTTATTTAATATCTCTCTCTCTCTCTCTCTCTTTT
>NC_057692.1:8400393-8442893 GCF_014466175.1 Vespula pensylvanica
TTTAAGAACTATATTTTTTTCTTTTAAGATTACATATATAAATAATTATTATTTATTAATTTGTAATTATTGATTATTTATTATTATCGACAGAAAATAACTCGAAATAAGAAAAGTTTGTGCGCGTGCGTGTGTAAAAGTGAGAGAGAAAGAGAGAGAGAGAGAGAGAGAAATGGTAATGCACATAACACAAGCCGGATGATCCAAATTCATTAGACGCGTTTAAGCGAATGGGCGTTCTCGAAATGAATTCCAAAAGTGGAACGCGTACACTTATTAGAAATTCCAGGATTAGGAGCGTACTTATGAACTCGCTATATTTTTGCTGTAAACGGAGTTTGGAATGACAATATATTCGTGTATAACAAGGAAGGAGTACAGGTCAATGTCCAACGATGAGAAGACATTAGAGTTACTAAAAAAGAAAAAGAGAAGGAGAGAGAGAAGGAGAGAGAGAGAGTTATGAAGAGATAAAAGCGAGGAGAAAGAGAGATAGAGAAAGAGAATTGATAAAAACAAGGAGAGAGAGAGAGAGAATGAGACAAAGAAAGAGAATTAATAAAAACAAGGAGAGAAAGAGAGAATTGATAAAAATGAAAAGAGAAAGAGAGAGAGTTAATAAAAACGAAGAGAGAGAAAAAGAGAGAGTTAATAAAAACGAAGAGAGAGAAAGAGAAAAAACTTAATAAGAATGTAGAGGGAAAGAAGAAAAAATTTAATAAGGACGAAGAGAGAGAGAAAAAAAGAAAAAATATTTTTAAGAATGAAGAGAAAGAGAGTTTATAAGAACGAAGAAAAAAGATTTGATAAAAATGAAGAGGGAGAATGAGACTTAATAAGAATTAAGAGAGAGAGATTTGATAAGAATGAGAAGAGATAAAGAGAGAGAGAGAGAGAGAGAGAGAGAGAGAGAGAGAGAGAGAGAGAGAGAGAAGAATGGAGATATACGATCTCATTAAAAGCATCATCAGTAGCTCAATTCAATTTGTGGATTATGATTGTTCGAAGGACGTATCCTATCCTTCTTAAACTCCTTCCTTTTTTCTTATTACATGATAGAACTTAGGATATATCATAAAATATGTAATTGCCAAATATCAATTTTTATGTAAATCGAGTTGTCCAAAATTATGAAACATATTGGATTGTTAGTGACAATCTTAATATCTTTTTTTACATTTCGCATTATCTTATTTAATTCAAGAAAAAGGGAAATAAACACACAAACAAACAAACATATGAAAGAAATAAATAACTATGCTCAATGAAAAAGTTTTTTTACATGACATATATATAAAAAAAAAAATGTCACATTTTAATGCAAAATTTTATCCAAAAAAAGATTATTTCGAGACTACAATTAATTAATTTCTGAATTTTCTTTTTTTTCCTTTTCATTATTCAAAGTTAATTAATTAATACACGATGTCTAACAACAAAAGTTTCGTTTCTATATGCGTCCGTGCTTCTACGTGTTCGTTCGTCCATTCGGGAATGAAAATCATATAAAAGTAGTCTCTTGATGGTAGATGAATAACTGACATATATAAATACATATATACATATATACATACGTACATACATATACACACAGTCGTAATAGTATATCTACTGGTGCTTCTTCGAGTCCTAGAAACTCAGGATTCTTTAGAACGTTACGTTCCTCTAAGAAACTTGGAATCTTTCAAGCTCGTATTTGAAGTCTTCGACGCGAGAGAGACACGACTTCGTCCTCCTTTTCATTATTCCAAACGTTTTCGACGAGTATTCCTTTTCAATCTAGCTCGAAAGAGAATGCAGCACTTACTCTTCATGAAAAGGAATGAAGGAACGAAGGAAGCAAGGAAGGAAGGAAGGAAGGATGGAAGGATGGAATGAGAAATTCGGATAGAAAAAGAGAAAAAGCGTTGGATAGGTGATGGGATAGGTAGGTGAAGGGAGTGTTGGGAAACGAAATGGAAAGAGATTGATAGGACGATATAGTCGGTAGTAGAAAATCGAAAGGAGAGAGAGAGAGAGAGAGAGAGAAGAAAAGAAAAGAGAGAAATACACATCCAACTAGATGGACCCTCGAGAACGAGGATAACGGGCTTTTTTAATGGCACGAAAATGGCCTGAACGGGATTCTCGTTCTTTCTGAAGAACGTTTGAAATTAGTCCCGAGAAATATGATTACAAGAGAGAAACAGAGGGAGAGAGAGAGAGAGGGAGAGAGAGAGAGAGAGAGAGAGAGAGAGAGGAAGAAAGAATAACAGATCTTTTCTCCATCTTTCTTTCTCTCTCTTTCTTTCTCTCTCTCTCTCTCTTTCTCTCTTTTTCTTTCTTGTTACTTCGTTTAATTTCTCTCAAGCGAGTACTTAAGAAGAGAAAGAAGAAGACGAAAAATAAGAGGAAATGAAAAAAGGTAACATTTCAGGATGTACCGTAGCTCAAGGTTCCCTCATTTTTAATCCTATCACATAAAGGATTATTACTCGAGAAATTTATTAATTACTTATCCATTGAGCGTATACATATATACATACATACACATATATACATATATATCTTTCTCTTTCTCTCTACATGACGATCACAGGTATTATGGTTAATTACTCATTTTCTTTGTTCATCTTATTATCGTCCTTCTTTCAACATTAGTTCAATCATTAGTTCCTTTTAAACATCTTTCTTTTTATGTACATATCATAACGTGTACGTATTATGTACATAGACATGATATATATATATATATGAACTCGCTCGATCCATATATATATATATATACACACACACATACATATATATATATCGTATTGTAGGTTGAAATTTCCAGCCAATTTTCCACTCCCGTTGTATTATAGAGACGAGCGATGATCCGTGAACCGGTAACTTAGACGTAGAAGAACGGTGGAAAAGTGGATTCGCTTCTCTTATAGGATTTCAACGGAAAAATGGCCTTCCTTCGTTTTCTCCTTTTTCGTCCTTTTCTTTCTCTTTCTCTCTCTCTTTATTTATCTCTCTATCTATCTATCTATCTATCTATCTATCTATCTATGTATCTATCTTTCTCTATCTCTTTCCTTTTCCATTCAACATCCAACATACACAATCTTCAGCTAGGATCCGATCAGAACATCAATGATCACAAACATATAGACGTACACCTTTATATAGATATAAAACTATCTTATTGAAGTAACTTATCGATAATACGCGAATATGTTAATTATACGAACCAAATAATTCGATTTCTCGTCGTTATTTAAGGAAAAAAGAGAGGGAGAGAGAGATAAAGAGCGAGGGCGAGGGAGAGAGATAGTTATTGATAATAGAAGTTTAAATGGTCTATTTATTTTAAAGAATTTTTCATAATAACAAGAACAACAACAATAAGAATAAGATAATAATAATAATAATAAAGTATTAATATTAATATTAATATTAATATTAATATTAATAATAATAATAATAATGATAATGTCATATTCTCTCTTTCATTTATTTTCACAAACTCAAAGGAACTTTAATATCCGAATCTTGTTCTTCTTCAAGAATATCATCCCCTTCTCAAGACACTTTATATGTACGTACTAACAGCTACCATAAGATAGAGATTCACTTGGTGAAAACTAAAGTTTTGAAAAGTATAAAATTCTTGAATAAAGAAAAAGACTTATACGACAAGGAAAGAGAAAACGAAAGAAAGGAACAGAGAGAGAGAGAGAGAGAGAGAGAGAGAGAGAGAGAGAGAGAGAGAATTTAACACGTACGAAAACGTTCGTATTTTCAACGAAGTAGAAAGTATCCGACTATAAATCAACGAAGTATCGGTGGAACGAAAGGTTATTCCCAATGGTATCGTGAGAAGATGAAACGGGGTGAAAATTAAGAAAGGGTAGAGAGAGCGGGAGAGGGATAGGGATGATAACCGAGACCTTGGACCCTTTTATCGTCATATTTAAAGTCGAAGGACTCGAGCTTTATGGAAATTTCCGAAACTCTCTCTTTTTCCTTCTCTCTCTCTCTCTCTCTCTCTCTCTCTCTCTCTCTCTCTCCCTCTTTCTTTTTCAAACATCGAGAGAGAGAGAGAGAAATACTCAACTTGAGAAATCGTTCGTTCGTCGGCCTTTCAATTAAATTTACCCTTCAGAGACATCTTTGTTAGCAGGAATTGATCCTTGTCTACGCAAGCCAGTGAATTTGCACCCTCCAATGGAATCGAATTAACATTGGTAGTGAACAAGTAGAAAAAGAAAGAGAGAGAGACAGAGAGAGAGATAGAGAAAGATATAGGGAGATAGAGATCATTTGTAGAGATATCCGGTTAAGCAAAGACAAAGGGAGAGTAAGAGGAGGAGTAAAAGGTAGAGGAGATGATGGAGGTGGAGGAAGAAGAGGAAGAGGAGTTGAATCGAAGAAGGGAAATCAAAGGTCTTTTCGGGTAATCGCACAACTATAATTGCTATAGCTCACTCTCATCACCATCTATCTATCTATCTATCTATCTATCTATCTATCTATCTATCTATCTATCTATCTATCTATCTATCTATCTATTTATCAATCTATCTATCTATCTCTCTTACTTGCAATTAGCGGGGAACGTTAATCGGAATAGCGAGAGAACATATTGGAATGTTTATGGAGAATAGTCGGGATAGTCGAATCGATCGAAGTTTCTTCTTTGTACTTATTTGATTATAGTTACATATTTATTTATTTCGTATTAGAAATCTTTGAATTTCTTATTTATCGTTTGTTATTTACTTACTTACTTTCTTTCTTTCTTACGACACAAATCATTTCGACGAAGATTGTTTTAATCGCGAAAAATATTTCATATATTTTTTTTTTATATATTAGAAAGATTCTCAGATTGAAATAATTAATATTGATGCAAATTTTATTGTAAACAAATAAATCTTCTCGACTGTTACTTTATCTTAGGATAGGTATGATATGTAATAAAAGAAAAAGAACTAGAGAAAGCTTATTAACGAAAATATAAAAAAAGAAAGAGAAATGAAAAAGAAGAAAAAAAAAGAAGAAGAAAAAGAAGATGGGAATCGATCGAAGAAGGGTCGAAACGAGCGGATACTATAGGCCTCCTCTGAGAGCGATAATAATTCTTTCCTCACCCCCTTTCAGCCCCTACCTGTCCTCCCAATCCCTTCCCCATCGTACTCGTAACACTGTCAGTCGCGTCGAGCGGAATACGTGACCTCGAACTTAGGAAAGGCGACCACCACCGGTGATACGAGAAGAGGTGGAGAAGGAGGAGGAGGAGAAGGAAGAGGAGGAGTTGGAGGAAGAGGAGGAGGAGGAGGAGGAAGAGGAGGAGGAGGAGGAGGAGGAGGAGAATAACTGAAAGGAAGGGGTGGGAAGTGTGTGGAACGATAAATCAAGCAATTAAGTGTGACATATTCGAGCAAATTTCTGGCCGGGGTATCTACGTAGATATTATACTAGACAAGTATACATTTAGCCGAGTCAGCTTGCACAGAAAGAAAGTGAGTGAGTGAGGGAACGAGCGAGCGAGAGAGAGAGAGAGAGAGAGAGAGAGAGAGACAGAATTAGAGATAGAGAGGACTTCGTCATAAAACATCCAGCTTCGACCCACTTCTACTTTGTATACATCTCCAACGAGGGCTCCTTAGCGCACGTAAACTCGCCAGGCTCAGCAACGTAATAATACGTCCCTGAGCAATGCATACTCGAGGATTTACGAGTGTACCCCCTTTCTCTCTCTCCCTCTCTCTCTCTCTTTCTATCTCTCTCTCTCTCTCTCTCTCTCTCTATTCGCTGACGCCCGCATTGTACGTTACTGCCGCAGTGCAACCGTACTTACAAATATGTATGTGTATATATATGTATACATATGTATACATACGTATGTGTTTATGTATGTATATATGTGTATGTATACATGTATATGTATATGTATATGTATATATGTGGGTACGTATGTGCATATGTCTGCGTACGATGCGTGTCTGAAGTGTACGTAATTATGTCCGGGTCGCTCCGGTTACATAGGCAAGCGGAATCAGCTGTTAAACTCCTCCTCCCCTAGTGTAAACAACGTTCGAGTAAAGGCCGATGCGCTCAAATCTGTAACTACGCATATGCTTAATCGCCCTGCTACATAAGAGAGACGTGCTTTATAGTTCTCTCTGTCTCTCACTCTCTCTCTTTTTCTTTCTCTCTGCTATTCTATTTCTCTTCTTCATATTACTATATTATCATTTTCAATTTTCTCTCGTTCATGTTTCTATATTTTGAAAATCATTTTAAAATGTATATAACATTACAGAATTGTTCTAATTAATTAATTAAAACATATATAAAGATTTTTATTTTGTTTTATGGTACGCTTAAGAAAAAGGAAAAAAAAAAGAAAAATTATTTCGATGAGTTATATTTATGACATATATTATTTTATTATTTTTCTTTTTATTATTTTTTTCGTTTAATTCATTTTATTTAACGATAAATTTGGAATAACTTGTTTGAAATCCTTCCATCTTTATTATTTCGATCGATTCATCGATCGAGTTGCGCGACGACGACGATGACGACGATGACGACGACGACGTAATTACTCGACGATTTCTTGTCTCCGTCGTGTTTCCACGTATGTACAATATATCACCACACTCTCGACGTTCGAACTATAATTTCTCTCATGCTAAACGAGAAACGAGTCAATATCGCGTTGCAAATAAGTACTTTGCTAGATATATGTGTGTGTGTATGTGTGTGTACGTTGCATATACACATATACGTATATATAAATACACACTTTGTACGTAGTATCTCACATATCTACTTTGTTATGTTTGGAAAACTCGCGTGGCTCGATCGCATTTCCATCAACGTTTACCTTTGCGTTTGTTACATTATCTTCGAACGCAGCTTATGCTATTGCAAAGCTCGCCACTAACCGATTTCGCACGCTATTCTTACTGGTCGTTTGCATTTCTTTTTTCTTTTCTTTTCCTTTTTTCCTCGCATTTTTTTTCTTTCAATCATCACTCATTTAAGCCTCGAACATTAATTTACTTGTCATTCACTTTTCTTTATTTCCTTTTTTCTTCTCTGGTTCTTTAAAACATTTTTCCTATTTTTTTCTTTTCTCGAATAACGACGAAGTCGACGATGATGACTACTTAGAAGATTAAAAATGAGAAGAATCCATGCCAAACGATATCTAAACAATGGCTTTTTAAAGACATCGAAAAAAAGAAAAAAAGGGAGAAGAAAAAGAGAAAAGATGGAAAAAAGAAGAAAAAAAAAAAGAAAAAAATGTTCGATGATCATCCTCGAAGCTTATTGCCTGGCAACGGTTGAACTTTTTGGCAAGGGAACGGTGTCCCATTAATTTTCCAGATAAAACCTCTTTCTCCCTCTCTCCATCCCTTTATACTCCCTCTTCTATATTCCTTCTCCTTTTAAACTCTGAATCGGCATTTCAAACTTTCCAACCAAACTTTTCGTGCTCGCACACACACACACACACACACTCTCTCTCTCTCTCTCTCTCTCTCTCTTTCTTTCTCTCTCTCTCATTCACTCTTTCTCTTTTACCATCTGAGTGTAGAATGTTCGTTACTCGTATCCTAAACTTTTACCATGTATACGCGTACCGACTCTAACTAAACTAAACTCTCTAGTCAATATGATGGATAGGAAGAAGCGAACGATTCGTTCGTTGTCATATTAAAACGTAAAACGAGACGAAAATTTCTACTTTAAAAAGAATGATAAACGATTTTAGTCGTAAGGAGAACATTTCTCTTTTAAGTATTAAATAAAATATATAAGAAAAAGGAAAGAGACGGAGAGAGAGAGAGAGAGAGAGAGAAGACTAAGAAAAAAATAAAATTTTAACTAAGATACGGTAACATGATTTTTCCTGGACCTTCTAAGTGTCGACAAGGGTCTTCCTAAAGAGAATAAATAAACGAGATGGCTCTATCGATCAGGTTTGTGAGGGATGAACCTTCCTCTCTCTCTCTCTCTCTCTCTGTCCCTCTCTCTTCCTCTCTCTTACTCTCTTCAGATCGCTGCCAGTTACTCCCGTTTCCGTCTCTAGTTATCCCGAAGGAAGCGAAGAAAAAAGAGAGAAGAAAAAAAAAAGAAAAAAATAGGAAAGAAAAATATTATAGAAGCTTCCTCTTTCGCTTCCTCTTTAACCTTCTCTCTCTCTCTCTCTCTCTCTCTCTCTCTCTCTCTCTCCCTCTCTTTCTTTCTTTCTCTCTCTTTACTCTTCTATTCTAATCATCCTCGTCAAAGAGCAGACCGCTAATGGAATTTCCTCATCGAAATAAATCCACCTAGATTTTCCGGCAATTTTTTTTCTTTTCTTTTTTCTTTTTTCCTTTTTTTCTCTTCCAACCAGCCCTCCCCGTTAAAAAAATTCCGCGCTCGTGAAAATATCCACGTGTATCGATCTTTCAATTTTATCGGTATAAATACTGACAGGTTTTAATGAAAATTAAAAAAAAAAATTCGAACATTTCAATTGTGAACTTGGAATTCGGGGAAAAAGAATATTAATCTATAATTATTTGTCGTTTTATGATACCCAACGTAAAAAGAATATTATTAATTTATAAATTTCTTTATTATTGTAGTAATATAATAATTTTGATAGGTAAGAGAAAGTTTCGCATACAGTCCTTTGGTACTGCTACAGAAAAGAACAAAAATATTTTTTCTCGATAGAAATACGAGGGAATTCTTTTTTTTCTATAAATCAATAAATAAAGAAAATTACGTTACAATTTTCCTTTATATTTTATTATTAAATAAAAGGAACTCTTTAAAAAGTATTAAAAAGTATGTTAAAAGAAAAAAAAGAAGTGATAAGAGTACTATAAAACGAAAGAAAAATATATTGAAAAGAAAGAATACTGAATATTCTAAATCATTGTTATCTGTCACTATTACTCTATTTATCTGCTTATTTAACGTTTTGAAGTCTTCTTTGACTCCTAAATAAGTCATTTGCGCACCCAGTGCAAATCTGAACCATCCAAATATTTCATTATATCTTTTAGATTTTCTCATTTCTTTTTCTTTTTTTCTTTTTTTTTTTTGATTTAATGTTTCCTGAGAGAAAGTACTGTATTCAAATTTAAATCAAAACCTTTATTGTCTATCCTTTTCGTTCTTTCCTTTTTTTTCTTTTTTTCAAAAATTGAGCATCTATTGATGTAATTTTCGTACTAATTGGCAAAAAAAAAGTACGATTTTACGTATATGAAAAATTACGATAAAAGAAAAATTTAGCAATTTAATCCTCATAATAAATAATAATAAATTAAAATAAATTAATAACATTAAAAAATAAAAAAAAAAATAAAGAAAGAAGAAATCAATTAGATTAATCTTAATTCATCTGATAAATTCTAATCACGTTTTAGAGGAAATTCATTGCTTATCGAGATCATCTCGTACATCGACTTACTTGATACCGTCACTCTGACAGAAGGAACAACTAATTTTCACGAGATTCTCTTTCTCTATTTCTCTCTTTCTTTCTCACATGCATTTCTCGAGTTAGACAGATTAGCTTGATAGTTAGTTTCACAGTAGACTCGTATCTTCTTTGCTCGTTAGAAATGTTGGAAGTAAATTAACAATCGGTTCACCGATTTCCATGTCCTTGTTTCGTTAATTTCATATGTTTCAGAGCAAATACGGTTGGTTGGTATCACAGTTACACTGCGTGATACATCTCTTTCTTTCTCTCTTTCTCTCTCTCTTTCTCTCCTTTTCTCTCTCTCCATGTCTCTCTTAAGTGCACTCTGAAAGATTTTGTTGACGAGGTCTACCGCGAACGAAAGGAAATCGTGGATACGCGGATAACTCGAGTGACACTTGTTGGATTAAACTGGAAGACTGAAAACGAGATAGAGAGCGTAGCTTTCTAAGTGCTCACTGAGAGTGAGTACCTTCGATCGTCAAACGTTCGTCTCTTCTTTTTTCTTCTCTTTTTTTCTACGTTGTTTGTTTCTTTTTTCTTTCTTTCCTTTGAAGGAGAACGAAAACAACAAAAAAAATATCTTTTCTTCAGAAAAAAAAAGAAAAGAAAAGAGTATATTTCCCAGTAAATATGTTCAAGTATATTTTAGTTTCTTCTTTTTTCGTGTTTTATTCCGTTTATCTTAGTTCATTCAACTAATTAATTGTTTTGTTAATGAATATTATTTGTTTATAATAAATTCGTAATAATGTTAACAAACGTGATTTTTTCATACTATGATCGATAAAAAAAATAAAAACATTTTTGCTTTTTCTGAGATCGATGAAACATTTTTCTGATCAACACCGAGAATGACGTAAGTTCGTTTGAAAAATATTAATAATTATGATCGATAAGTATGTAAGTACGTCGAATGCTACGCACAATATTTCCGTACATTATACAATATACTCCCACACATGCACGACGATACATGTAGAAGGAAGTGCCTAATCAACGTGAATCTTCGTGCGTATGTGTATGCGTCTATGAAATGTCGTGTCCTACCGACACGTCGGATAAAACTCAATCAGTCGTTCCAGTCGTTTGTCCTCGAAATTCACGAAATTATTCACAAAGAATATTTTAAATGATGTAGAGAAAAACTCAAAAATTAGAGAGAGTAATTCATTATTATTTTAAGTAATAGTGAATTAATTCTATTCGAAAAATTTGAATAATGATGGCTTTGATAATCAGCTGATATGTTCCTTCTATTTTTGCTAGTTAATTCATTCACAATTCTGATTGAAAAGCAAGTAATTTGTTTAACTAATTTTTTCTTTTTATTTTTTTTTGTTTAAATAACAATTCACTTCATAAAAGTTCGAATAACAATCATTTTGACAATTAACCAATTTATTGATTCCTTTCTTAGTCAATTGATTCACAATTCTGATTAGTAAGCAAACAATTTGTTTACCTAATTTTTTTTTTAAGAATAACAATTAATTCCCTTCATAAAAATTCGAATAACAAACACTTTAACAATCAGTCGACTTATCTATTCTTTTATTATTTAATTCATTCCGTTCATTCATATCTTTCTGATTAGTACGCAAATAATTTATTTAACTAATTTCATTTTCTAGTACTCATCTATCGCGCGAGTGGAGATAATATAGAAAACAATACACACATACATAGTGATAGTTACGTGCAAGCTTTGTAAATAAGTTTCGTGTTTTTTTCTTTTTTTCTTTTCTTTTTCTGCAGTTTATCTTCAGTTTTCAATCAGTTCGAACGAAAAAACGAAAGCACAGAAGTTCAGTGGGCCTGAACAAAAGCCGGGACCGTTCTCAATTTGTCAAACTCTGTGATAATCGATCGTTCTCTCTCTCTCTCTCTCTCTCTCTCTCTCTCTCTCTCTCTCTCTCTCTCTCTCTCTCTCTCTCTCTCTCTCTCTCTCTCTCTCTCTCTCTCTCTCTCTCTGTTGCTCTCGTATCCCTGCCGTTTGCTCGAAGAAAGTGACAATCGTTTCCGACCAATTCGTTCGTTTACAAAGCGTCGCTTTCTACTTCCTGAAAGAGACGTCGAGTGTTTGCTCGTTCCTTAACACTTTGACGGCTGCTGTCATGTACCTACGCGTGATTTTGCTAACCAGTGGTTATCAGTTCGTATGACGTAAACGTGACTTTGTTCTCTCAGTAATCAGCTGATTTGAAGTAGATGCGTGATCGTTAGATCTTCATCAATATTTAAGATATTAATTGGTATTATATAAATTATTCGTAGCACATTAATGGATATTTTTCAACATTGATCGCTTTAAATATATCGACTGTTTCCAGGGTTGTTCTAATTCCAATTTTAATTTTTATTTTAATACATGGAATTTTTTCATCTATATACACTGTCGAGAATCACTGACGAATTTTCTTTCATATCTTCGTTAAATTTATATGATACGAAATTTCTAGTTTTAGACTATAATATTAATACTAGTTAATATATAAAAATACAGTGTATATAATTATATATACTAAATACATATAATTATATTATATTATTACTCTCTCTTTCTCTCTCTCTCTCTCTCTCTCTTACTTTTATACTAATATTATTAATACTAAAATAACAATTAATATATTATAAATACTATATTAATTCACATGACAAATTTCGTGCATAAAGTAATAATTATGTTCCTGGCGAGAAAATAAAAATAAAAGAAAAAGGAAAAGGAAAAAAAAGAAGATCGAGGAAACATTATAAAATAAATAAAACTAATCGCGAAAGTTTATTCAAATCGTAACCTTTAAGAAATATCGATACCACCGATCGTTAAAAATCTCGAATAACTCGACGAGTACTCAAATATTATATTCTAACGAATAATTTTCCATCTGGCCGAAGAGAATACCCTTTTTTAAGGTCAACTCGTGCGCACTCGTGCTTTTCCAACGCTCGTTAAGCGTCGTCTAGTGTAAAATCCGAACATGTAAATGCGCTTATTTGTACCGAGCGTGGTTGTTAAAGAAAAAGAAAAAAGAAAAACGAAAAATAAAAAGAAAAAGAAGCAAGGAAAAGAAAAAGGAAGAAAGAAAAAAAAGAGAGTTGGTTTCTCTCGACGTTAAAAATGGCTCCATTTTGGAGGCGTTGAGTCGAAACGCAACGTTGCAACCTTTTACGTAGAAAATGCGTTCAGTCTGGCGTGATGAAAATTTCATTTGCTAAACGTCTTCCTTTTATCACTATTTCGATGTCCACTCAAATACAATTCACTTTTATGTATCGGATTAATTTCGATGCTTTACTACTAATATTTACGACTCATTTCCAACGCAAATTACACGACGGGTATTTGAACGAAATGACGATTTTAATGGATTAACGATTAAAAAAGAAAAAAAAAAGAAAAAGGAGAGAAAAAATAGAAACTAACAAACGCGTAAATCGATGGAACAAATAACGATCAGTATAGTAATAACACGCACGACCGAGTCTACGTTAACGCGTTTATTTTCAATCCTATTAAATAATTACATAGGGTGGAATTAAGCTCTAAGGATTATTTGAATATATCGTTCGTTAATTAACATTTAGATAAATGTTATTCGTTCGTAATTCGCTTGTTTCACAAAAGAAAAAAAAAACAAAAAAGAAAAAGAAAATTGAAATCGACGAATTAAAAAAAAATTGTTTCTTCTTTTTTTCTTTGGCCCCTCACTTTTAGAAAAGGACACGATGCCAAGGAGTCGTAGTTCATTTCTCAGAGTCGAAGCACTGTTGCTGCTAAGTCTCGCCATGCTCGTCCAACTCGACGTCTGCTGGTGTTCGCTATCTCATAGAAGCAGACATCACGCTGAACTTTCTCACGAGGAAGTGAAAAATTTTCGACAAGACGAACAACATTATCCAAGAGCAGAGGCACTTAGTTCGAATCCTAACGATGATCCATTGATCGTTCAAACCAGGAAAGGCAAGGTCAGAGGAAAGACATTAACGGCAACGACTGGAAAGGAAGTCGATGCTTGGTTTGGCATACCTTATGCTCAGAAACCTTTGGGTAGGTAGATAACGTGTTTTTTTTTTTTTATTTCTGATGTACATAAATTATTTGAATGGAAAATTTTTATTTGCGATAATTATTTGAACAATTATCACACAGGACCACTAAGATTTCGACATCCAAGACCGGCCGAACGTTGGAACGGTGTTCTCAATACGACAACTTTACCGAACAGTTGCGTCCAAATTCTCGATACGGTGTTTGGGGATTTTTCAGGTGCCACCATGTGGAATCCAAACACACCGTTGAGCGAAGACTGTCTCTACATTAACGTGGTAGCACCGCGTCCAAGGCCTACTAACGCCGCTGTCATGGTATGGATATTTGGTGGTGAGTATCTTACTAACATATACTTTCTTTACGATAATAATAATATAATAATAATAAGAAGAAGAAGAACAACAACAACACAACAACAACAATAACAACAATAGTAATAATGATGACGATGGTGAATAATAACTAAACGATCGGAGAAAGTAATTACAAGTGTTTCGGATATATTTCGATAACCAAGACGATTACTAATCAATTTGAAAATGATTTCAGGTGGTTTCTATTCGGGCACGGCCACGTTGGACGTTTACGATCACAAAACGTTGGTTTCCGAGGAAAATATAATTCTCGTATCGATGCAATATCGACTCGCGAGTTTAGGTTTTCTGTATTTTGGAACATCGGATGTACCAGGTAACGCCGGTCTTTTCGATCAAATAATGGCACTTCAATGGATACGCGATAATATCGGTGCATTCGGTGGTAATCCTGACAACATAACACTATTTGGAGAAAGTGCAGGAGCTGTGTCCGTTTCGATGCACCTTCTTTCGCCATTGTCCAGGTACTACTAAATCAGACTGGGGAAAAAATAACAAAAAAAAAGGAAAGAAATAAAAAAAGAGAGATATATACATAGATAAATACATAGGTAAAAAGTACAAGACAGAAAAAGAGACTCTCGTTGGTCTCGTTTTTCAGGCACCTCTTCAATCAGGCGATAATGCAATCGGGTTCAGCGACAGCCCCCTGGGCTATAATCTCACGAGAGGAATCGATAGTACGAGGTATCAGGCTAGCGGAAGCCGTTGGTTGCCCACACGATCGGAATAACTTGCAGGAGGTAATCGATTGCTTGATCATTAAGGATCCAAAACATCTGGTTGAAAGCGAATGGGGTACATTGGGTATATGCGAATTTCCTTTCGTACCTGTTATCGATGGAACGTTTCTCGATGAGACACCACAACGTTCATTGGCTAGTTCGTCCTTTAAAAAGGCCAATATTCTTATGGGCTCTAATACCGAAGAAGGCATTTACTTTATTATATATTACCTTACCGAATTATTTCGAATCGATGGTACCGAGGACGTTAAAGTTACCAGAGAACAATTTGTCAACGCTGTCTCGGAATTGAATCCTTACGTTAATCAAATAGGACGTAACGCCATTATATACGAATATACCGATTGGCTTCATCCCGACGATCCCAACATCAATCGGGACGCCATAGACAAGCTCGTAGGCGATTATCAGTTTACGTGCAACGTCAATGAATTTGCTGGCCGATACGCCGATACAGAGAATACCGTCTACATGTACTACTACAAGCACAGGTAAGCACGCTTTTCAACGATTCATAGATGATTATTATTATTATCCGTGGTGCGCTTCTCGAGTGGCTCTTTATCCAAGTAGCTCTTTAAAGCTACGTAAAAGTCACGTTCGAATCTTTTTCTCTTCGTTATATATATATATATATATATATATATATATATATATATATATGCATACATAACATATATATACATACATATGTATGCATGATGTACATATATATGTATATATGTACACGTGTATGTGTGTGTGTATGTATGTAACGAAATATATAACGAAGAGAAAAAGAATCGAACGTGACACATACACACATATATGCTTATATAAATGATGTTCGTCACTTTTACAAAGTCTTCACTCTAGAAACTTCTTGAGATTTTTCTTTTATCTCTCTTTCTCTCTCTCTCTCTCTCTCTCTCTCTCTCTCTCTTCTCTTTTCCTTTTTTCTCTTCTTTTTCATTTTCTTCAGATCAACAAACAATCCCTGGCCAAAATGGACTGGAGTCATGCATGCCGATGAGATCAATTATATATTCGGCGAACCTTTAGATTCTACTAAAGGATACACGCAAGAAGAGATCTTACTCTCAAAAAGGATGATGAAATATTGGGCCAATTTTGCAAAGACCGGGTAAGTACTTTCTTTTTCTCTTTATGATTTTAATATCATGAAACTGTTATAAAATATGTATTTATACAAACACATAACTAATGCGGAATAGACTCTACCTCATTGAACATTTTTTTTCTTTTTTATTTATTTACAGAGATCCGAACGTTGGTGACTCGACCTCGTGGACGCTTCCTCATTGGCCGACTCACACTGCCGCTAAGAAGGAATATCTCACTCTCGAGACAAACAATTCTGATGTTGGTTATGGGATCAGAACAAGACAGTGCGCGTTTTGGAAAAGATATCTTCCACAACTACTTGCAGATACATGTAAGTATATTCCTGATATTTATTATTATTATTATTATTATTATTATTATTATTTTTTTTTTTTTTTTTTTTTTTCGATATCTTTTTCGTCATGTTCTTTTTTTTATTCGATCGTATACGATACGATGTTTCTTTCAACCGCATAAAATACAATTTCTTTTCCTTCAAATTATATACAATTATCGAATTACGTTTTACTAAAGGATACGTAAATTATGTAAATTATGTCTAATCTGAGTTGGGAAAAAAAAAGAAAACAAAAAGGATAAAAATCTAAGTAGAAAAAAGCTTTGATCTTCTTTCATATTAAAAGTCAACGCGTTTTCTGTTGTCCATCACT
Organism: Vespula pensylvanica; assembly: GCF_014466175.1. Lineage (NCBI taxonomy): Eukaryota > Metazoa > Arthropoda > Insecta > Hymenoptera > Vespidae > Vespula > Vespula pensylvanica. The sequence continues at coordinate 8,416,815 of NC_057692.1, forward strand.
TACGCGTAGATCGTCTTCTATGACACCTGTTGATCAGTAAGAACGTTTCGTACTTACTCCTACGGTCGACCAATTTGTTTTATTTTCCTTCGAAACTCTAACTCGAAATAAAAAAAAAAGAAGAAAAAGTATCGAATCCGAAAATTTAACCTTTTATCAAAATTAATCGAATTTATTCTAAGGGTATCATTTTCATGTTAAAAAATTGAAAAATCCAATTACACTTTTTTTTTTTAATATAAGAATCAACATTCACGTTCATACTCGTCGGTAAAATTTTAATAAAATCTGATAAAAAAAAAAAAGAAAAAACAAAATACATGTAGGAACACTCGTGTATTTTGAATATTCGAAATATTTTTTAAAAATAAGCCGTGCATTTACGTTTGTTATACTCGTTTTACTCGTGGAATTCTATTCCAAATGAAACAAAAACAATTTCGTTAAAATATGATATTAAATATCGATTGAAACACAGGTTCATCGACGATACGATGGAACCAGTATTAGAACGATGTATGACGTATCTACTTACACACATTTACACAAATATTACGAATAAACATTCACAATAATTTTTCAATGTTCTACATTGTACTTTAATGAAAATTTCAACGAGATCTCGTTCGGACGCGAACGAAAGAATAAAATTTCAAACGTTCGTAGAAAAGTTTTACATTGTGGACTTTGTAGATTAGACGATAGTCAGGAAAGGGAAACCAAAAGAGCGATGGTGAAAGAGAAAAAAGTAATAAAAAAAAAGAAGTAAGAGAAAAATGATTCGTTTGCGTTTAAATGTCACGTATTGTTCGTTAATTAAATTTTTTATTAATTTATTAATGAATAAAAGAACAAGAAAAAGGAAAGGAAAAAAAAGAATAATCGAAATCTACTCAAAAAAGATAAATTTGAACACGAATCATTAACTTTTTATAATAGAATCTTCTTTTTCGTTCAAAAAAAAAAAAAAGAAATTATATAAATACAAAACTTGTAGAATAGAACTTCTAAAAGTATTTATACTGAAAATACCATTTCGTAATATAAAACGGTGTAAAAATTGTAAATGTCTCTTTTGTTAAACGATATTTTTATAATACGGTTTCCATATAGAACGACTTGATAAATTTGTAAAACCATCGTATAGCACAGAGTTTCGCTTAACACAGTTTCGATTCGACGAACAGGAACGAATTAATCGTGTTATAGACGATTTCAAATATATACTATACTGAGTATAACTTAGCTTTAATAAACAATAACTATGAAATATGTGCTAAAAAGTATGTTTGTGACAGTAAAGTGAATAGAAATTTTTTAAATAAAAATAAAAAATAAAAATATATATACATATATTTTTTATTTTTTATTTATATAATATATATATATATACATTATATATTATATATATTTTTTTATATTTTATATATACATATATTTTTTATTTTTTATTTCTATAACAAATATGAAAATATATATTTATATATATGTACCAGTGTGTACCATCAAAGTTACATAGCATTGTAGAAAGTTAACGTTAATTTCTACGGTCCAATCAAATCTAGATGGATCAATAGGATGACAAAGAATGACGCATTTCCCTTGACAGAATACTAATAAATCGATTCGTTTCATATCCATTCTACTGAAAGCCGAATTATACGATCATTTCCATTCTCTCTCTTGCTCTCTTTCTCTCTCTTTGTCTCTCTCTCCCATAAAAAATATATATATGTGTGTGTGTGTGTGTGTGTGTGTGTACTCTTACTCTCATGAAGAAACAAATAAAATAACGTATTATACTTCAAGTACAATCTCTATGTATTAACGTTACGTCTCGAGTCAAAATAAGTAACTAAGGAAAGAAAGAAAGAAACAAAGAAGGAAGAAAATAAAAATAATAAGTAAAGAAAAAAAAAAAAAAAGAAAATGGCTCGTTCAACGTACTAAAGGTATATTTTTCAAGTAAGTTTATGAAACGTCGCCAGCAAACTGGTCTCAAGCGTGCCGGCACCTGCCGCTTTCTATAATTCTTTCGTGCTAGAATAGCTTAAACGAGAAAATACAAAACTGCTTTCCTTGCCAACCGGGAACTTTTTTTCTCTTCCTTTCTCTACCTCTTTTTCTTTTTTTTTTTTTTTTGGACTAAAAGAATCGTTGGCCCGCATTCGAAAGAAGAAAACACGAAAGCGTGAAAACGTTCGAGGAAAAAATTTCAACCCCTTTTGTGTCGTCTACTTTTCTTTTGGAGATTGCAGCGAGTATCTGAAAAAAGCGAGACGAGTCTAAAAGTGAAACGTTTCTTTAACGATAAGAAGAAACGAAAGGGATGGGGAAGGGAGTGGGGAGTGCGAAAGAGAGAGAGAGAGAGAAAAAAGTTTCGCGCCAGCCATTTGTCTCGTTTATCTTCTCGTCACTACCACCACTATTGCCATTACCACTACACCATTATCATCACCAATACATTCAACATAACCAGTATTACTACCACCATCTCCTTTATTACTGATACCGAGACACCACTTTTCAAGTAGCAACCATCGTCTGGGTTACGTCTACGAAATTAGCTCGATCTCTTCTTTCGTAAAGTTCTATTTTTTTTACGAATATATCATTGAGATAATTAAAGGAAAAAAAAATAAGATTTACGATTCTTCCGTATGTGCACACGTGCGAGCTTGGAATTATGAATTGTAATGAATTTTTCTTGATATATCTAGATTCATTTGTTTCGATTTTTATAGGAAAGATAAAAAGTTTATAGAACATATTATATATATATACACGAGCATAATTTATTTAATTTAGATTATGAAACATAGATTAGATTTTAGATAATTTTTATATATCTCGTATTATTTTTCTTTTCATTATAATTTTTTTTTTATATATGTATCAGCACAGACTAGATTATAGAGAGAACATAAATAACGTTCCATGTAATTATTTTCTATAATTTTATATTAGATAATTAAATATATATAGGTATATAGGTATACACATGTGCGTACATGTATATATGCATATATATTTTATTAGTATTTTATCTTAGAAATCATTTTAGAATTAGAAAAGATTTTCTTGAGAGATTTACTACATCGACGAGGTCAGAAAAGAATCGAGAAGTTACAGTTTCGAACTAAGTCGATGCATAATGCAAACTGATTGACTCCAACCGCATCAGGTTAACTCGTGGTTTAAGAAAATCTCAGCGAGCACACAAATTTAGGGATTGTCTCATCTTTACTATATATCTCAATTTTTCTCTTATTTTACTTTTCTGTCTGACCTTTGGCTCTAATGAAAAATCGATCGGCACACAAGCTCTATCTCCCATTTACGATTTTATTACCGAAAAGGAAATCGAGTGGGTGGGAGTTAGGAAGATAGATAGATAAGTAGATAAGTTGGTAGGAGAGAGAGAGGTGGAGGTAAAAAAATAAAAAGAAAAGAAAAGAAAAGAAACGTCGCCAAGAGATTGATTTGAAATACCTAGGGTGATGTGCACACTTTATTGTTAATTCTCTATGGGAAATAACAAACGCGATCCTTCTTTCTTGTGATCTATTGTCTCTCCGAAAACAAAATTTACAAATTTTTATCTCCGATTGGACGTTCGAACGATACTTCTTTCCATGTTATCACCATAGAAATTTCTAATTAACAAGTTAGATTATGTTCATAAATGAAATTGTATTTTTTATCGATTTATTAAACATAATGATTAATCCGGTTTTGTAAAAAGATATCCGATTGCAACAAATGATGTATATGTAATATTATACGTAGTGTTTAATCAATGAACGATACGTTTAAATAAAATATTTATGTTCGATATTCGAGAAATATAAGAAGATCGATGGATCGATCGAATAGATTTTGCAGGTGCGTGGTACAAAGGTGAAAAAAAGAAAAAGGATAATAATCGTTCTCGCAGCGCTCTCTTATCGATTATCGTTCGGTTTGACCGATAAAACAGAAGGAGAGGGAAGGAAATGAAAAAAAAAATAGAGAGAGAGGGAGAAGAAGGGTCAATTGTATTTTGTTATCTGCATGCACATAATTTTCGATATCGCCAGGCGCCTGGCGTTCGAGGCGGGCTTTCATATTGGTTTTGTCTCGGACTCGTTATCGATACATTAATATGCTGCAAATCCGGATATGTTACGAAATAAAGGTAGCCAATTATTACGCATCACGGGATTAATGGAGGATGCATGAGCACGGCTATCTGCAATGCAGCGAGCTCTGTGCAATTCGGTGCAATTCGTTCGTTACTATCGACGATATTGGTTAGTTGGTTGGTCAATCGGTTGTTTCATTGGGTAGTTGGTTGGCAACAATTTCTTTTCAATTCTTTTCTTTCCGTGTTATTTTTTGTTATTTCTTCACTATTTTATATTATCTTCTTTTTTATTTCTTCTTTTTTTTATCTCCTTTTTTTTTAATATATATATATATATATATATATATATATATATATATACTTACGCTATTTCATAGTTGACGAGGGAAATGGTAGTACGCGAAAAAATAATGGATGTAAAAAAAAAAAAAGAAAGGAGGAAAAATGTCCGCGTACATATTTGCAGGTTAAACGAAACATCGATTATCGTAGATAAAGCGAGTATTATTCGGAGAAAAAGGAAAGAAGGGGAAGAAAATGAATGAAATAGAATATGAAAGAAGGAGAGAGAAAGAGAAAGAGAAAAAGAAAAAAGGAAGATAAAAGTTAATAGTAATCGTATAAATAGAAGTCACAACCAGGTGCAATTTTATTTACCACATAATCGTATTCATAAATCTTTTTACTTTCTAATGTTTTAATGTTTCTTTTCAATCAGAGTGAAATCAATAATAAAAAGAAATGGAAAAAGAGAAAGGAAAAACATTTATAATAAAAGAATATTCCACTTGATTTAAAACGTGTACCATTTTTAATTAATCATATAGCGATGTATGTGTATACTATACGTGCACATATATACATATATATACATATATATATTTATATTTAAACGTACTTTTAACAAACATTTTCCATTATTAGTTCAGCTAACAAAAAAAAAATAGAATGCGAAAGAACGAGAGAGAGAGAGAGAGAGAGAGAAAGAGAGAGAGAGAAAGACGTAGTAACCAATTTTCCGATCGTTACTACGCGAAGCCCGAAAGTTGCTCGCATTTTATTTTATTTTTTTTTGCTTCTTTTTTGTTTTTTTTTTATTTTATTTTATTTTTTTTTAACGAACATTTTTCATTATTAGTTTCAAAAAGCCTCAGGCCACGTTTCTGTACAACCTTCTCTTTTTCTCTCTCTTTTTTTCTCTTCCCAAGCTCTTTTTCTAGTTCGTCCGTTTCCATCGTTCCAAGAGGAACGTCCGCAATTATAATGTAGTCGCCGCAATTATTTTCCGTAGCATTATTCTCTCTAGCGAATGCTAGTCCCTGTGATATTTCTCTCTCTTTCTCTTTCTCTCTCTCTCTCTCTCTCTCTCTCTCTCTTCCTTTCTCTTTCTCTCTCTATTTCTCTCTATCTACCTCTATTCTTTTTCTCTATCTTCCTTCTCATTTTTCACTGTAGTCCAATGCAAGAGGAATACTGACGACACGAATACATAGATATGTCCTGTCCTCTACCAACCTCCTCACCCCTCTCTCAATTTATTCATCCCTGAGTACGCAATTCGCCGACACGTTGGAAGAGTCATTTTCTCTCTTTTCCTTTGTCGTTGCATTTCCTCACATTTTTTGGCCGACTTTTCTCTCTCTTTTCCTCTCTCTCTCTCTCTCTCTCTCTCTCTCTCTTTCTCTTTCTCTCTCTCTCTTCCACACACAATTATACACATATATATGGTTCTATGTGTATATGTGTGTAATATACATCAATACAAACACAGAGAAAAGCTGAGAAAGGCCGTCGCAAATAAGATCCTTTGGAATTTCATTTTCTATTTTCCTACGAACTGAGTTATCCAAAGAGTGAGAGAGAGAGAGAGAGAGAGAGAAAATTCTGGAATCAGAATTCAAGGGATGCCGTTGATTCCAAAGAGATGAAGAAGGATAGAAAGTTTTCCTCGTCTATTATATTATCCGTGTGGTACGTCCAACTATGGAAGCCGAGGACAAATTTGTGGCACGATAAATGAGTTGCGAATTCTCTCTCTCTCTCTCTCTCTCTCTCTCTCTCTCTCTCTCTCTCTCATTTTCTCTCTCTGTTCCTGTCTAATGCTTCTACTCGATTATCGCAATTCAAGAGAAGTCTTACGGAAGAACGATTTCATTTTATTTGTATCTTCTCTCTTATTCTCTCTCTCTCTCTCTCTCTCTCTCTCTCTCTCTCTCTCTCTCTATATATATATATATATATATATATATATGTATGTATGTATGTATGTATGTATGTATGTATGTATGTATGTATGTGATATATTAATTAAATTCATAAGATTTTTATTCCAAAAAAGCATAAACGCGAATATATAAATGCGTTAATACGACTCTTTAAAACGAAATCAAATTATATGTAGATTTTATCAAATTACGAAATATTTCTTTTCATCTGAATCGTCGGACTTGTCTGACTGAAATTTCTTCGGAATGTCTCTTTCCTGGATCACGTAAAATCACGACTCGAAATAACCAGAAAGAAGAGAAAGAGACATAGATAGAGACAGAGACAGAGAGAAAGAGGAGGAGAAGAATGAGGACAAGAAGGAGGAAACATGGTACTATTTTCCGTAAAAGGATACCATTTCATTCGTATGATTTCTCCCGAGTGTTACGTCACTAACAGAGAAAGATATGAAAAGAGAAGGGATGATAACGAGATGCGAAAAATGAGAAGAGACTGCGAGATAGTTGGCCCGTTGAAGTTGCTAGTACAAAGGGACTCGAGTATATATAATAGATGGATAGATAGATAGATAGATGAAAAAAGGATAGCTAGTAAGAGAGAGAGAGAGAGAGAGAGAGAGAGAGAGAGAGAGAGAGAGAGAGAGATATGAAAAAGAAAAAGAAACGAAAAAATGGAGAAATCTCGTTGATTCGAAAAAAAGATTCGATCAAAAGCGACTGTAAAAATGACACTCGGCTTACTATGCGTACGTAATTATAATATATAGATATCTATATGGAACGAAGGAGTAGATATTATTCCTCTCGTATCCTCGATGCATTGTCTGATTACTTTTTTATCCTTTTTCTTTTTCTCCTTCATCAATAAAAGAATGGCAGATGAAAAGAATATTATACATATGATACATGGAAGTCATATAGGCACGATCTGCTAGATCTTCATTTTCTATCTCTTTCTATGTCTCTCTCTCTCTCTCTCTCTCTCTCTCTCTCTCTCTCTCTTCGATTTAGAACAGAAAATTTTACTGAATGTACTTTTTATAGTCGAAAAAGAGAAAGAGAGAGAGAGAGAGAGAGTATATTGCTATCAGAACACGTTACCGTGAAAAATGGAAATGAGAAACGTAATAATGGGATGTGGAAAATGGAGGATACAGTGAAATTTAAAACTTGTGACACACCACGACGGCTTTTACTGGATTTAGAGTACCAATCTATTTGATTTCAGATCTATATGTGTATATATATGTATGTATGCGTGCGTAAATGTATGTATTTGTATATAAATACATATAAAATCTATATTCAATGTTGATAAAACTATGGAAATTCGTATAATTATACGAGAGGAAAAATATTTTTTTTATTCGTAAAAAAAAGTTCAGATATTCAGATGTTCATATGTATTTATACGACTCATAATATTTTATCGAAATTTTTTAGGGCAATTTTTACACGATCACCTAAAATTCTTAGATGATTTTATAAAAATATGATATTTTTTAAATAATGATATCTTTTATTCGGATTTTTTTTTCTTTTCTTTTTTTTCTTTTTGTCAGATACAAGCCCAGACTTGCAGGATTAGTTTAATCATAAAAATTAGATTAAAAAGAGTCTCGAGTACAATTAATTGATATTTTAAACGATCTAATAATTTTTGATCCATTCCTGTTCTTCGTAACAACAATAGTCATTTTAATCTTCTCTTTTTTTTTTTCAATATAAAAACGAAAATGTCGATCGAATCTAATCGAATTGTAAATAATCGAAACGGAAAGGTTATACCTAATGGGTCCTCGGAATTATTCGATTCATTTCTAAAACAGGTAATATCGCGGGCAAACGTACGTAACCATTTTCTTGGCTCTAAGCCATCGGCAGTCCGCCCACGAAAGTCAAAGCTTCGGCCAAAAGCTGCTATCCTGAAGTGCATCCTCGATTAATAGCCACCTTAGAGTCAATGGGATGCGAAATTGCTTTCCTAAGGAGAGAGGATTCGTGTGTTGGCTTCGCTCCACGGCATATGCTAGGGTTTCTATATACATTAAACGTATTATATTATAAACACGCGTTACGAAGTTACGTCTACGTATATAGACCTATATATACTTGAAAGGATTACGTAAAATATCGTAAATATCTTGCGCAAGTTTAATAATATATTACGTGTTCTTTTAAATATCATTGAAAATAATTGTTGAATTATTTTGAAAGTATTTGATTTCATCATTGGAATTAATAAAATATATAAAACTCTTTCTTATATATTAGTATATGATTGAAAAGATTTTTTTAAATTATTCTAAAAGTTTGTTCAATTTCATAGTGTTCTGATTTTATTATTTCTTGATATATATTGTGTGTATATTTATACGTGCACATGTACAATATAAATTCTCAATCATTTCTCATATATTCAATTTCTCGAATTATATTAAAAATGTACGATTTCATAAATTTTAATACTATTCGTTCATTTTCATTAAAAGTAGTTATCTATAAAATATAAAAAAAAGAAAAAGAAAAATATTTAATAAAAATGTGTGTGTGTGTGTGTGTGCGTATACACACTACAGTTTAAAAATGATATAATATAATATAAAAACTACAGTTAAAAAAAAAATACGAATATTTTTTATTGAAATATTTCTCGGATATATATCGTACGAAATTATTTGTAAGAAATTTTTTCTAATCTTCCTGACAACTACTCTGTTAGTTTTTACGCTATCAAAGATAAAAACACATTCTTTCGATTTCTCATTGAAAAAAGCTCTGCATCGCACTCGATAAAAATTAATCCTCTTTCTTGAAATCACAAAACGTTTACCTATCTCTTCTTTCCCTTTCAATCCTTAATACTCCCTTGATACTTGATAACAAAATCCGATTTGCAACTTGCGGAACGATACGATAAGAAGTTCTGAACGTCACATCGGTCTAATGAAAATATTTAGCTTAAAGAAATTTTTTACTATATTTTTTATTATACAAATAATAAACGATAATACGAATAAATAATTCAGAATTACATTATAGACTTTGTTGCACGCACACACACATATATATATAAACAAATTATTATTAAGTTAATTTAATTATGTTAAATTATTATAAAAATGCGTTCAATTTCATAATTCTGATTTTATTATTCATTTATATGCTTTATTACATATTATTATATATTTTATATATATTTTTTATATATTTTATATATTTTTATATATTTTATTATATATGTTATTATTCGTATACATACATGTACGTAAATATATGAATCTTCCGAGTTTCTGGAAGAAAAATAAAACACAAATTTTTTGCATACATTTTTGTTTATGGAATTGAATCGAATTTATGGATTAATCTTCGTTCTCTTACATCTACTACGCTCTCACTCGACACTTCATTTAGTTAATAAAATATATCAATGAAGAAAAGTTTTATCCAAAAATGATTTTCTCAAAGCAATATCATGTTTTATCATTAAAATAAATCGAATTAAATGAAACTTTCAAACACGTTATTAGGTCATTTCTGATTTGATGTTTTATTTAGTTAATTAAAAAAGTCAATACGAAATAATTATTATCATCCAAAAATTACGTTGGAATTAATACCTACATGAGGATACGTACATGAGAATATAAGAAAAAAGAAAAAAGAAAATTGAATAAAATTTGGCCGAAAAAATTAATCATCTGAAAAAAAAGAGGGATAAGAAATTCTAAAGTCATGATAAAATCATTCTGGGGATATCTCGTTAACAATGTTGACGAAAGCAAATAAGATAACTTTCTCCGTAATGGGGTACGATCCTCTCTTGTGTGTCTGGTGCATCGTCGACGTAAATAGAACAACGACGATACACAGCATTGCTTTATAATTACGTCGGTGGGCTTTGAAAGGTTAACCGCACGGTGGTGAGGTAGACATGCATATGAACGTGTCGTTGTCACGGGCACTAATGGTCCGTTTACACGGTATCATTGGCGTAACCGCGAAACATGCCTCCATTCACCAGTTTTCTTCTTCAAACTACAGAAATGATGATGATGAACTATTAATGAAGTATACTCGAATCGAATTCTTAAATCCTAAGTTAAAAATCAATTTGAAAAAAAAAGAAAGTAAGACTAATTTGCGCTAAAAGTAAAATGTAGACAAATTTGAGCGGATTAACGTATCAATTCAAAAAAAAAAAGAAAAAATATATATATACATATATAAACAATTGTCAAGTAAATTTTGTAAGTACTTACAAATCTTTTTATCTAATAATTTTTTAATAAAATAGTTTTTATACAAGAAAAAGAAAATCTTATCATCGACGTATATTTATCTAATAATTCAATATTTCAGCCAAAGTCACACGTCGAATAAGAAAAATCAAATGAATTTTAAAAAGAAGAAAAAAAGAAAAAACAACGATGGTGTTGCCATTAAAAATGGGGAAGCGTAGAATTTCACACGTTTCTCACTGAAGCCCGTAGGAGCTTAATAGTATAATAAGCATAACTGCAAACGGACAAACGTGTCATTCTCATTGACACAATGATCCATATCTCTTTGTGTGTTAACGTGCATGTATATAAGAGAATATACCATTGGCGTAACTATGCAAACAATGTGATTTCTACTATATAGAACGTGATTTCGGTGACCATAAAATGTACATACATGTACACTCACACATTCACACATTTATGCATGCATGCATTAACGCATGCATAGATGTATATACGCACATGAACATCGCTACATCTCGTACGGTCGCGGATTAGACGAACTGTGCACGCGATTTATGCTCGAGTAACTATTACTATAAGCCGGCAAAGGCGGTACGTGATTAGAGTAACGATGATCAAATCCATGATCCTGTCTTATGTTCTATTTAAAACGATCGCTCAATGCGAATGTTATTTAACAATTTAAATGAGACATCGACTGTGAATTATAATTTATATTCATCTGCTTACATGTGCTATAATATTTTTATTTTAAATATTAATATGTAAGAAAGAAAAAAGAAATGAAAAGAAAGAAAGGAGAAAAAATCGAGAACATGATTGAATGATTCAATCGGCATTAACTTTTCGTCTTCGTAGAATCTATATCGATCTTTATTTATTCTCGATCTAACATCTTTTTATCGACAAATGTTTACGTTCGATTTATATCGATTTGCATTATAATTATCGATATATATAATCAAATATACTCTATAATAATATCGAGCAAACGATCAGTATAGATATATTATAATATATTAATTATGAATTCGAAAGGAAATAATAACAAAATAGAGGAAGCAGAAGAAAGGAAAAAAGAAAAAAGAAAACTTGATTAAAATTCATCGGCCGACGCGTAGGTATATAGTGCTGGTAAATAAAACGACTTTAAGGCCTTTTAGCTCTAACAGCACCTAAGGTAAATTTCTTCGGACGTATCCGCAATGCGGTTAAAATTTCTATTTGTTCAGCGAGTCGTTGCACCGCCTTCGCGATGAAACGCAACAATGTTGATTAATACCGTAAAGCCGTTCTAAAACTGGATTACTGCTATGCTACCCCAAAAAGTAACTTCTCTAACTGGTACGGTTGCATTCTAGTTGCAAAGCCACAACGATTGGAACTTCTATTAAGAGTAAGAGAGAGAGAGAGAGACAAAGAAGACATCCCAAAAGCCACGAAAATAGTCAGCTTATGCTTTCTATGTTGAAAAATCATAAAAGAAAAAAAGAAAGAGAGAAAATTACACAAAGATGGTTGCTTAAAGAGAGAGAGAGGAGTGAACGAGCAGAGAGAAAATGTTCCCGACATTTAATTCCGTCGTTCCGAGGCATCTCTACTGTCAGTCGTCTCTTGAAATAATAATAGAGCTTTCTTCATCATTCTCACGACTTATTTTCGGCCTTTCTCTCTCTCTCTCTCTCTCTCTCTCTCTCTCTCTCTCTCTCTCTCTCTTTCGTTTCCTTTTTCTTTTTCTTTTTAGATGAACCCATTCTTCAAAACTCGTCGACGTAAACCGCGTCAACTTTGAAATATCTTTGTCGATTTTCCTTTTTGCATTTTTTTTTAATAATACTTACTTCTTTCATTGCTATTTTATTTCTAGGAAATATCGTCATAATTGTTTTCTATTTAGTTTCTTTTCATTAATTATGAATAAATCATATAAAAATGTATATAAAAAAAATATAACTGTAGCGTTAACAATTTTTAAGAATAATCTCATTGTTCGAATTCATGGATGTTTATCTGATAGTTAGGTACTTGTTATGATAATTTAATATACATTTTGGTCGATATTATATTTCAAAATATAATTATGTAGATTTCATTTATAATTTTGTGTCATACTTTTTTTTATATCATTTATTTATAAATTCGTAAATTTTTAATATAATTTTTTTAATAAATTTATACATAATATATATAATGTATAAAATTTAAATATAATATATATATATATATTATATTTAATTTAATTTAAGATAAAAAACATTTGTCATTATTATAGAAGAAAGATAGAAATATAGTATAAAAGTAACGAATCGAACAAATTTCATTTAGAAAATGAAAGAATCTTTTCGGTGTCAAACTCGTTACTCTTCATTTCTCCCCTCTTTTTATCCATTCCGCCCTCTCTCTCTCTTTCTCTCTCTCTCTTTCTCATCACTTCCGGCGGGGTCAATCGAACTAATGATCATTTACACTTGACTCTGTCAACAGTCTCCTCCGGTGTCGCAACGTCAACGCTCGTAACCAGTTTATCGTTAATCGCATTATTCGCCAGGGAAGCTCATCGAAGGACGCAAATTTTGTCGGCAAACATTTTGTCGCCACGCAATAGAGAAGCGTGACCGTTTGTCAAATAAATAAACTACTCAAATAAACTACTCTCTCTTCCTCTCTCTTTCTTTCTCTCTCTCTCTCTATTTCTCTCTCTCTCTCTCTATTTCTCTCTCTATTTCTCTCTCTCTCTCTCTCTCTCTCTCTCTATCTTTCACTCACTATACACACACATAATTTCAATCGTCATCTAACAGACGAAAAATTTTATTTCCACTGAATATTTTCCTTTTCTTTTTTCTCTGTTCGGTTTTTTCCTTTTTTTTTTTTTGTCATTTCAACGAAGAGAAAAGCCCATACTGATGGAAATGTTATAAACGATTTTATTACTTTTTTTCTGTTCTTTTTTTTTTTGCTCACGTTCTTTATTTCTAATTTTTTTTTCTTCTTTCTTACATTCTTTTTCTTTTCCTTGTCTTTTTTCTCGTTGTTACTCACTAATGGATGGGAATGGATTTTCAGCTTTCAAATAATTTTCATGTATTTTCGTTTTGTATCTCCGGATACGTGGAAAAGAGTAGGATCAGTACAATAGGCACATCCACCGAATACGTCAGGCATCCGTCTCTCAGTCATAAAATAAGTATGAACGCTCGAAATGGGTTTATATTCTCGTGCGGTTACGACGCAAAGGCTGTCGTCAAAATGGATAAGAGCATAAAACACAATGGAAGGAAGAGAAAGAGAGAGAGAGAAACAATACGATGCGATAACGGACGACGATATCCTTTCGAATATAGTATTAGATTGTGCGCCTGATGCATCATATTTTCATCTCTCTTTCACTAAGAATGAAAATATCTATAAGAGAGGCAGAGAGTGAGAGAGAGAGAGAGAGAGAGAGAGAGAGAGAGAGAGATGGAAAATAAGAAGAAGATAAAGACAGAAAGAAGAAATTTTCATCGATACTCGTGTTTAAAACGATTGAAACGTTTGAAAAAAATGAAAAAAGAAAGGAAAATTTTTCGGATCCTCTCGCTTTTTAAAAGAAGAAAAACGACGAAGGAACCTTTAACGAGTCGATTTTATCTCGTTGACGAGCTTTCTCGATGTTCCAAAAAAAATAAAAAAGAAAAACGAAATATAAACAAAAAAGCTGCATCCGCTGTTACGTAGTTTCCCAATAATATCCGGCTAAAACTCGGCTTCTTTCATGAAAGCAATTAAGTGAAAATATTTCCTAAGAACGAAGAGAGAAAGAGAGAAAGAGATAGATACGAGGGAAACTTCGCGAAAAGAGAAGAAGATTCGTAGATCTTAAGCTTGATTAGATCACATCGTGGAAACTCATATTATAACTGGTTTCTTCTTTCTTTCTTCTTCTTTTTCTTTCTATCTTTCTTTCTATCTTTCTTTCTATTTTACTTTCTTTTTTACAAAGGAAAAGTTTTTCGAATAGTCTTCTGATCGTTCGATAGATCGTACTTTTCTCACTCCAATGGACGAAGATAGAAGATATTTTTTTCCAAGTGAAACATATTTTTTGATAATCCCAGTTAAGCTCTTATGCGACTTGATCGAATTATTTCTTTTGATTTTTATAAAAACGTACAATCGTATTTAATAGTTCGGTCGCGATATTCGACAGTGAATTTCATTGAGTTTCACAATGAATTCAACGATCGACAATGAATTTCAACGAAAAAATCGATATTTTGCTTTTATTTTTGTTATAATTATTTATAAAAATATTCGTGTGGATTGAACGTTTTTCTGTTCTTTCTTGTTGTTATTAGAACAATATTCACAGAAAATTTCATTGAGAAAATCAATTTATATTCCTGTGATTATTACAACAATATTTGCATCAATTTAACGTTGCAATATTTTCAAGAGAGATTCATTAAGTAAATCAATTCTTTTCTTGTTATTATTAGAATAATACTCAGAAGAATTTAAAGTTATGCAATAATTGCAAAAAAGATTTCATTTACTGAAAAAATCAATTACTTTCTTATAACTGTTTTAACAATAATCAGTACATAGTTTGTAACATTTGACAAAAAATTTCATTAATAATAAAAAAGGACAAAAAAAATAAACTTTTTCCAACTAATACTCATCAATGCGTTATTCCTTTTTATCGTATATAGCAGACTTATGTGAAAGAATAAAATTGACGATTTGAAAATCATACAACGAAGTAGTTTCTAACTTGATCTCGTAGATCAGATTTTTCAAGCTAAAAAGAAAGAAAAAATGAAAGAAAGAAACAATGAAAGACAAAAGGAAAGAAAGTTAAAATAAAGGGAAAAAAGAAAGAAAAAACGAGAGATCGGTAAAGGGCAGCTCGTGCGTTACGTGAAAGGCAAGAATTTTGACATTCAGAGGACGATCTTCGCTCTCTCCTTCCTTTGAAAGCCCTCTTCAACGGTACCGAGCACTCCCATTTTCCACGCGTTACAAATACGGAACTGGAAGTTTGCACTGCGATTTAAAGGGGAGCTAATTGCAATCTGATGAAGAGAATGAGAGAAAGAGAAAGGAGAGAAGATGCATAGCTTTAACAGAGGTATTCACCGATGAAAAATTGAAAACGTCGTTCCACGTCTCATCCTTAGAACGTTTGCAACCATTTCGACGATTTGCGAAAGCTTTACAGAGATCCTATGATATTCTCTACCTCTTTCTATCTCTCACGTTCTTCCTACAAGAATTACAAAGATAAAAAAGGTACAGAAAGTTTACCATGCCAAACCACGCTTTTCCATTTTCTCGCTCTTCTATAGAAGAAGAAGAAGGAAAAGAAATAGAATCGAGAGACAAGTTGTTACAAATAGAAATAAACCTCGGGATGCAACCTCGACGAGTGACATCGTTTAAACGAAACGTTTGCGGAAAATGTATGTTCTTTCTGTCTGCTAACACAAATACGAACGACTTTAATAATCGACGAGAGAAAAATCAAAGAATCTGATAAGTTCAATCAACGAAAGTAGATTTTAATGTAATTATTTATATAAATTTCTTTTACAAATATTCTTCTTATCATCGACAACGAAAACAAATGAATCGGACTACTTAATTTTTTAATTATTATCAATTTTTTCTTTTTCTCTTTTTGGAGAAAGGTATACTTTGCAAAAATATTACTAATATATATTTTTATAGCTATTAATAAAATAGTTAATTCCTTAAAAATTATGTGAATTATTATGTATAGATATACTTAAAAATCTCTCGTAATATTTGACGAATCTTAGCATCTATTAAAAAAGAGAGAAGAGAGAAAGAGAGAGAGTAACATTATGTGAAGCATCCAACGAGTTTTCAAAATCTTCGAGGACGAACCCAGATTCTCTCTCTCTCTCTCTCTCTCATATATATATATATATATATATATATATATATATTTCTCCTCGTTAAGTCGTTCTACCAAACGAGAATGAAGCCAAAGAAGGAAGTTTGAGCTTTTCTCCTAACAAGAGAGAAATGAGTTACGCCCTATTGCTCGAAACCGTAGTACAGGAAAAGTTGGTTTGTTAAAAAACAAGAAGATGGAGAACGTATCTTTCCTTCTACCTTTTCGTTGCGTCGAATCGTACAAACGAGCATTCTTTCTCCCATTCTAAATTATTATACGATGTGTAAGATGAGAAAAAAAGAAAGAAAAAGAGAAAGAGAGAAAGAGAGAGACTATATTATTATATTAAGTTATCAAATATAAGGTCTTCAAGAAAACTTGAAAAGGAGAGAGAGAGAGAGAGAGAGAGGGAGAGAGAGAGAGAGACATATTTTTTGAGTATAGTTTAACTTATGATGAGGTTGAATAAATCGGGACAACAAATTTAGATCAAATTACAGGAATTGCATATACAAATAATAAATATTTGGAGAATATTGTCATAGAAATTTTTCACGTTTTTTACTCTTTAATTCATCTCTTACATATTTAAATGATATACATAATTAATCGTGTTTAATAAATATGATAGATAAATATATATAGACATATTTATAATTACATATATATATATATATATATATATATATATATATATATGATACAATGTACATATATATATTTAATACACAAGAATATATTTAAAAATATATCTAGAAACAAAATGTATAAATATTGCAATTTCTAAATTGTATTCTATCTAATTTATGTGTTTATGTACCTGTTCATATATATATCAAATTTTATTAATCTACTTATAATATATTTAAATGTACTTCCAAATATATTTGCATCTCTAACAACAAATACATAAATACATACATATGTATATTCGTTCTATACGAGAATAATAATTTGACAAAGCGATGAAAAGCGAAAAAATGTAAGAGAGAAAAAGAGAGAGAGAGAGAGAAAAGAGAGAGAGCACGATGGTGGGTTGCGGAAGAGGGTGCGGTTGAGCAAAAAGGGGTATTGGAGGGGAGGCGTTTTGATCGTCGTGCCCCCTGTACGAAAGGAATGACGGAGGATAGAAGAGGGTAAACGAGAGAGGACACGAGAGGGTGGAACTGGCCGGCAGGCACTGCTGCCGATCGATGCCACCAGCATCGTGTATCTCTCTCTCTCCCCCATCTCTCTCTCTCTCTTCCCCTCTCTCTCTCTCTCTCTCTCTCTCTCTCTGTCTGTCTGTTTGTCTATCTGTCTCTCTCTCTCTCTCTCTCTCTCTCTCTCTCTCTCCATTTCTCTCTTTCTCCCATTTAACTGTGTTTCAAACTGCGTACACGTGCGGATGTATTCGTGTGCACACGCACGCAAATGAACGAACGGGACGTGTTCTCTGTGCTCCGTTCAACTGGGAATACTATTAGATTGACAGGGTCCTAGAGGTAAAAGAAGAGGGGGTTGCTATCGTCGCAGAATCGTGCCTCGAAGCCTGACCGACTCTAACCTTGTGTTCTTTTGCCCTTTCTTCCCCGTTTTTCTTTTCCTTTTCTCTCTCTCTCTCTCTCTCTCTCTCTCTCTCTCTCTCTCTCTCTCTCTCTCTCTTTCTCTCTCGCTCTTCCGCTCTTTTTTTTTTTTATTATTCTTTACTCTCTGTGTCTTTTCTCTTCTGCTTTTTTCTTTCTTCTTTCTTTTTTCTTTCTTTTGTCTTTTTTCCTTTTTTCTGTTTTCCTTTTTTTTGCAAACGAGGTAGAATTGAATCTCTGCCAATTTGAAAGTTTCCTCGTGGAATGGAAGAATAAAATACCTATATAATACCAACGTACATGCATATATATATATATATATATATATATATATATATATATATATATACACACACACTATATATATGAATATATATTATTCTTTAAGAATTATATCTCGAAAGAGTACACGAGTATTCAGCCATTCCAAACGATACAATCCGGTATGACTAAGGCGATAGGTATTGCGTAAAAAAAAATAAATAAATAAATAAAGAATAAAATAGAATAAAAATTATATTAAAAAAAAAGAAAAGAAAGAAAAGAAAGAAAAGAAGAAAAAAGAAAAAAAAAGAAAAATAGTAGAAAATATCAAACCAGTCAAAATTTCCGAACGACTAATTCCCAATCGATACATTACATTTGTATAGTGACGTTGGTTCAGCCCGGTATAGATCGATCGCTCGCAGCAACGGTGCGAGACGAAGCGAAAAGAGGAATGGGGAATGGGAAACGGGGAATGGGGATAAAGGTGGGGATTGGAAAACGTGCGGCAACGCGTCGATAATAATTCGACGAGTGATTTCGACGTGGCCCGGGCCCGTATAATCGCCCTTATTTCTCGCGTACCTTTTAATACGGTCATCCCTCGAACCTCTCCCAAACCTTGTTCATCCCTTCTCGTTATAACCCTTTACCATCGCATTCGTCCAGCTCGACGAATTCGTGATTTCACGCGCGTCTAACCGCGCTAACGAAGCTAAAATTAATCGTTTGTCGCGTGTAATTCGCGATATATGTACGTAGATATGTACAACACATTCGGTTACCGTCCGTCAGTCCGTAGAAATAATTACTCGCTCGTCTCTTTCTACGCTTGCTGTGTCCTGAACTACCTACCTACCTACCTACCTACCTACCTACCTACCTACCTACCTACCTACCTACCTACCTACCTACCTACCTACCTACCTACCTACCTACCTACCTACCTACCTACCTACCTACCTACCTACCTACCTACCAACCTACCTACCTACCTACCTACCTATCTATCTATCTATCTATCTTTTCTCCCTACCTAACCTCTCTTCGTCGCTTTACTCCCTTTTGTACCTTTATCGCACGAATATTAATTTCATTCGAGTCGTCCGCCTGTACAGGAACGTTTCGATTAAACCTGATTACCTCATTGTATATTATTTCTATCAGAGGATTGTCAAATGTGATGTTTTTTCGTTTTTTCTTTTTTTTCTTCTTTTTAATTTTCAGTCTATATTTGCTTAACTTATTGTTTTATTTCCATTTATATATATAATATATAATATATATGTACATATATATATCATCCTTTAGGATAGAAGAATTTTGATATGGATAGATATATTTCTAATAAATGTTTTCGATTTAAACTCTCACGTCTACTATGTTATGTCTTTTCTTTTTTCTTCTTTCTTTTCTTTTATTTTTCTCTTTTTTTTTTAGAATGAAACATTTCTTAATTACGAAAAATTAATCGATCGAGGTACAATGAGAAGTGTTTAATTTCTAACAGCAATAACAACGAAGAAAGAATTTTTTTTATCCTACTTACATATTATGTTTTACAATAAATGTTTTAACAATAAAACATTTTTGATAAAGACGAATTAATCATTTCCTTTCGTCGACTTTATCAAAATATGGATATATGTATAATCCTATACAATAGCAATAAACATTCAATCCCTTGACAGAGCTTCTGCCTTTCCTCTTCCACTTCACTCACCTTTAACAAAGACTCTCTTCCAATTCTCGTTTTGTCAACATTTACAATTCCCGCCGTTTTAGTTCCTTTCCACCAACCATTTGGGATGAGTTAAATGGCATCCTTACAAATTACCTGTTCCGAACGATTTATCAATGTCTTCTTCTTTCTCTCCACCTCCTCAACCTCCGCCTTCTCTACCTCTTCTTCCTCTTCCTCTTCCTCTTCCTCCTTCGCCTCCTCCTCCTCCTTCTCTTCCTCCTCTTCCTGCTTCTTCTTCTGTCAACCCCTTCGAAAACGTTTCGCCATAAGCATTATTATCGCAGGGATATTCTTGCGTCTTTATGACGCTTGAAAATTGATAGCTAGCTACCTTAATGTATCCTCGGTCCTTTGGAACTTTCTAGATGCATGCTTGGTAACTTTAATATTCAAATAGTTAGAGAAATTTTTCAAGTTTATCACTTTATATTTTGAATAATTAAAAAGAGAAACAAAAGATCTAAATAAATTATTTATTTTAAGGTCTCCTTGAGAGGAATAACAAAATATATTATATAATAATGTGGAAAATATTATATAATAATATTATATAATAATAATTGTTTATTTAATTCATATAATTCGTCTAATAATATATATTACTATGAACATAAATACTGTTTTATAGTAAATACAGTGTATATAGAATATATATACATATAGTACTTTTTATAATACATAAATTATGAAGAATATTATTTTTTTTTATTATAAAAATATTTAGAATAATATTGTATTTGATAATAGTAAATAATTTTTTTAAATAATGAATATTTTTTTAAAATAAAACTTTTTTTTTAATTACACGGACAATATACGCTGACATACGTAAAATAGATATGTAAGTATGTGTGCAAGCATAATTTCGGTGCATAATAAAAAATTAGTAACGGAATAGAAACGAGCTCGCAAACTAGAAAGAACGTCGACATTCGTAATTTGATTATTATTAACGAGAGAAAGAAGCACATGAAAAAAAATATTGTTACTTCCCAACGCTAGTTCTTGTAGAAAACTGGGCGAGGAAGTAAACAATAATTAATAATTTTTCCGTAAGTGCATAACAATTTCAAAGGTATCTACACCATCGTATTAAATAATAATGATAACAATGTGTGTTCGCTGTCATCGTTAACATCGACAAAATGATCGTACTCTCTCGTCTCTGACAAATCATGTTCGATTTTAACAAGTCACTCACAGTGAATTAATTTAAAGATTTACATCTCGTCAATTTGTTAATTCTTTTATTCTTTATTTATTATACAAATACATATATGTATATACATATAACATACACATTATTGTTATATCTATATTTATAATGTATACGTAACGATATATATACATATATTTTGTTGAATTGAATTATTATGTAATTATAACATAATATAATATAACTACACTGTAATAGTATATATATATATATATATACACTATAATTTAATTTATAATAAAATACACTGTAATTTATTCAAACTTATATAAAACGTATAAATTTCAATATAAATACATACATACATACATACATACATACATACATACACACACACACACACACACACACACACGTGACATGTTCAGCAAAAAAAGGGAAGAGAGTTCTACAAAATAAAATTCTATTCGATCTAGTAGAAAAGATCATCGAAATAATAGAAATCATAGAGATACTAAACGATTAGACGAATGTCGAAGAAAGTAGAAACAGACGACGTGAAATATCAGACGGCAATTACTCGGAAGGTCATTCATTAATATTCTACATTACTCGCATGCATATGCATACGTCTGGGGTAGCTACACACTCGTGACTCGGTGTCCTCGACTCTGCTCCGTTTCTCTCATAACCTCGCCCTCTCTCTCTCTCTCTCTCTCTCTCTCTCTCTCTCTCTCTCTGTCTCTGTCTCTGTCTCTGTCTCTGTCTCTGTCTCTGTCTCTGTCTCTGTCTCTGTCTCTGTCTCTGTCTCTGTCTCTGTCTCTGTCTCTGTCTCTGTCTCTGTCTCTGTCTCTGTCTCTGTCTCTGTCTCTGTCTCTGTCTCTGTCTATCTCTCTCTCCCTTCCTCTTTCTGTATCTTTCTATCTTCCTCTCTTTTTCGAGAAATAAAATCATTTTCTCTTGTTGAATGATGAATATAAAAAAAAAACTAAAATTTTCTAAACGTATAATTATCATAGAATACATACATATATACATACATACATATATATATGTATATATATATATAATACATATATATATATATATATATATATATATATATAAGACATGATTCTTCGATAACTTAGTTCGATAGGACTAATCTTTATTACTAGAACTTTTCGTCTGATATGAAAGATTAATGTACCAAGTTAAGTGTTAACCGTAACCACCACTCGACATAACTTGTGAAACACGAATACTTTAAATAATTTCCGACAATCCGTCGGAGAAAACTTAAAAAAGAAATTGATGGTTCTTAAAGGTAACCG
The DNA here is from genome assembly GCF_014466175.1 of Vespula pensylvanica. NCBI lineage: Eukaryota > Metazoa > Arthropoda > Insecta > Hymenoptera > Vespidae > Vespula > Vespula pensylvanica. Next base: position 8,439,369 of record NC_057692.1, read on the forward strand.
ATAAATCGCTGCGATAATAATTGCCCGGAACACTTACCTTCGGTAAAGCATCGAGGTCGACTTCTCATTCCTTTAAAATGCGATCATATAATTTGTTTTTTCTTTTTTCTTTTTTTTTTTTTTAATTTCTTTTCTTCCTTTCCTTTTCCTTCCTTTTGTTTCTCGTTTTAAATAAAAATATCAATGCTGAGGTCGCACGAAAGAAATCCAATGATTACACGTAACTGTGAGGGTTTATATATTTCTTATTTCAAGATAATCCAACTTTTTAGATAATTAGAGAACGATACATATAGAGGGTGATATAAATTATTAATAATATACCTATACATATATACATATATATACATATGTTTATATATATATATACATATATATACATGTATATATACGCATATACGGTGAAATGAATTGCGAAAATGATCGTTTCATTCTACGATATTATTTAACGATGTTTTTATAAAAAAGAAAAAAGAAAAAAAAAGAATCACATAAATGTTTACAATTTCACACTATACAAAATTCAATATATAAAAATTCAATAATTAACATTAACAATTTGTTGATAATATGATAAAATACAAAAAAAAGAGAAAAAGTAAAAAAGACAATCATTTTCATAATTGAATGTCATCTTCGTCGTCGTCGTTGTCGTCTTCATAATCATTGTCATCGTTATAATCATACTAATCGAAATCAATTTTGTCTGTTACAGCGAAACTAGAAATACCGAAGGATTGCAGCGGTGCTAGCGGGAATTACGATCGTGGGATGAATGGAATAATCGGACAATCTCAGTTCCTTTTGGTATTGAGTTTAACTCTTGGAATGGTTATTTTAACGCGAATGAGGATGACGTTCGATCTTTCTGGTACCTTCGAAGGAACTCATCATCTCTATGAGACGAGAGGTCTCGTCTAGCTCCCGGCCACGCTCGTCGCACGAGCCGTCGTCGCTCCTACGAGAACTCCAAGTCGTTGATCCAGCAACTAACAACTAACAACAATAATAACAACAACAACAGCAAGAAATAGTCGAATGGTAGTCGAGAAAGGGATACATAATATATACCGAAAGAGATCGAACAAAAAATCATTGAAATAAAATAAAAAAATATATATACACATATATATATACATACATACATACATACCAACCATTCTGGTACGATGAAGCAAGTTGAAATTAGCCGAATTGACGTTAATGACAGAAAAGAAAATAATGCGCAAAAAAAGACAAAAAAAGACAAAAAGGACAAAAAAAACAAAAAAAAAGAAAAAAAAAGAAGAAAAGATAAAAGGGAAAAAGAGAAAATGGTAAAGAATAAAAACAGACATATCAATCAGTAACTCTTTTGTCATAAAACAAAGGAGAGATGATGTTGTGAGAGAGTCTGAGACGAGGATAATCTCATCGAGTACGAGATAACGAAAGCCAAAATCGACGACCATCGAGGTGATAAGATGATAACGACGATAACAACGATAATGATGATGATGATGATGATGATGATAACGACGATGAGGCTGAGGACGACGATGGAAATATATTTTCCGAAAGTTCTTAAGAAAGAAAAAAAGAAAAAGACAACAATAACAACAAATACGAAATATATATAAATATATATATGTGTGTGTGTATATAAAAATATATAGATATATATATGTATATATGTATGTGTATATATATGTATATATACATATATATATATACATATATAGATTAAATCGTCGAAAGGAGAATATAATGTCGGCCATTATCCTTCTCACGCGTTCTCCGACGATCAACCACGAGATAAATTAATGAAGTGCAATGAAGAAAATATTGTAGATCTAAAGAGCGAGAAAAAGAGAGAGAGAGAGAGAGAAAATGAATGAATGAATGGATGGATGGATGGATGGATGGACGGATGGACGGATGGATGGATGGATGAATGGATGGACGGATGGATGGATGGATGGATGGATGGATGGATGGATGGATGGATGGATGGATGGATGGATGGATGGATGGATGGATGGATGAATGGATGGATGGGTGGATGAATGAATGAATGAATCTGTGAATGAATCAGAGTGAAGATGAGCCGACAATGGAAATAAGTGAACGATCTGCCGCGAATATTTCATTCATATTAGCTCCGTTCTAAGATAATGCCTGATGATAATGATGATGACTGATTTGACAGGATGCGTGAATCACCAGATTCGATGAGGCCGTGATTAAAAATTATTCCTTGCATTTGTGTATGTGTGAGTGTGAGTGGGTGTTCGCGCGTGCGCGCGCATGTGTGTTTCCCTTATATACATATATATGAATATATATATAGAAAAGAAAAAGGTAAATGCGTAAATATGTACGTAAACATTAGGTTTGAACGTTCGGAGTTGAACATCGGCGAATCACTTATTCCGATCGCGATAAATACTTCTTAAGGTAACCTCCAAGGTTAAAAGGAGTTGCTAACGAGTCGAGTCCATTATCGTCTACCTTTCTCTTTTTCTCTCTGTCTCTCTTTCTCTTTTTCTTTCTTTCTTTCTTTCTTTCTTTCTTTCTGGGCTTATCTCAAAAACTTATAGCTTTGCAGGTCCCGAATTGTCTTTTCTACTTTTTCTTCTTCTTTTTCTCCTTCACTTTTTTCTTTTTCCTCTTATTCCTAAAGAGAAAGAGAAAGGGAAAGAAAATAGAGAAGAACCTAAAGGTGATTAATGTTCTTTTTTTTCGGAAGAGAACGTTTCTTAATCGAGCTCAATTTTCTGTTCTGGAATCATCGAGAAAAAATTCGTAAATATATATCGTATGTTTTTGGCTTTTTTCAAATCGGTCCGTTTAAAAATGAAAGAAAAAAGAAAAAAAAGGGGGTGGGAAGTAGAGAGAGATAGAGTAAGAGAGGGAGAGAAAGAAAGATCTCGTTAAAAGTATAGAACGAGTTTCCTTTTCACATTCTCCATAAGATTTTACGAGACAAAACGTAGAAACGTTACGATCGCGATACGATCGAACGTCTTCGCGTTCTTCCACTTAAGAAATAATAGGTCGAAACGATCTCTATCTCTATCCGCCTGTATTTCTATGGCCGATAAGGATCGTAACTCGTTTAGATCTCGAACGAATCGCTATATTGCGTGACGAAGGCGAACTCGCGCGCTCATAATACGATCGACCGATATATTCATGTCTTCTTCTTCCATCTTTCGATTCGATTAGCTTTTTCTAAACACTTTTTTTATTTGGTTTTTTCTTTCACATCTTTCTCTTACATAAAAATGGCTTTAAAAGCTCTTTTTGTCCTTTTTTGTTTCTGTCTTTGCTTTTTTCTTTTCTTTTTCATTTCTTCTTTTTCTTCTCTTCGTCCTCTTTTATTTTTTCTTCTTCTTTTCCTTCATTCCTTAAAGAAAAGAAAACTGAAAGACATTTTTTTAATAACAAATTTGACTATGCATATTGTAATTTGCAATTTTATTTGTTTCAACATGGATCGTATTCAAAATAATAGAACACAACGGTCTCTTTACTGAGATCTTT